>NW_026732467.1:0-65000 GCF_028476545.2 Physella acuta | reverse complement strand
TAAATTTTAAAACTCATTATTTTTTTTATTCATCATTTAATTTTTTTTAAACAAGAATAATTTAAGTTTAAAAAAAAACAATAAACAATTGTTAATTTAAATTTAAATGGGCCTTGAATTCCAAAGGGAAAGTACTCCACATATTTCACATTTTCTTAGAATCATTGTGGCCTAAAGGATTTTCTTACTTACTAACCATTTCTGTGTTTTAGTAATTGAGATATCAAGACTTTATTTTATCTGTGATTTTAAGGCATTGTCTTTTTCAATGAAAGTATATCACCATGCAAGCAATAAATTTGTTTACATTTAATAAAAAACTATAAAACTCTTATCAAATCAAAACTTTAAAAACCAAGCACAACCAGGATTTAACACTTTCTGGGATTTACTGATAAAAAGTGTAAATTTTTAAGTGATGCAATGTAGCTATTTTATCTAGTTTTTCAATGTATATGCCACTATTAATAATTAAATGCCTTAAATTTGAATATATTTAATATAATTCAAAATAACATACTTAAGTTAATAAATGTACAATTTGTTAGGAATGTAACTAATTATAATGTTACCTTTAGTAAATAAACAAAAATTGCTTTATTTGCCTAAATATTCAGCTGCACCTTTTTTGTTGGTGTTATAATTTTATATTTTTTCTGCCTTTTAAAGTCCTTTTCAAATAACAATGCACAGAGTTGAGTGTTTCTAAAATAAAAGTCAAACACTTCTTCAAAATAAAAGAAATTTTTTTAAAAATTCTCAGAAAAATTTTAAAAAGTTATAAAGTTATTTTTCTTGTGTCACCAGGTCGAGAAGTGGAGATGACACCTTTATGAATGGTGACACAGAGAGTCTTGATGAAAAACACACAATCATTGCCACGGCTAAAGGCATCTTCACATCCAAGGGTGGTCTTCTGGAGTCTAAAGGTGAGGGCATGTACACATCACTGGTCAGCAGAATGGTTTTTTTCAATATGTGTATGGTAGAAAGACCACTGCAATAGTGTGTATGTGGTGTGTCATTTAATCCATTTATGTTTCCTTTTTTTTTGAGTGAAAAATTACAAACAAAAAAATTCTATTGGTTCCACAGAGACTGGTGTTAGTATTTTAATACCTGAAGGTGCTATAGAAGACAACAAAGATCAAGAAATTTATTTTAAAGTGTGCAGAGACAATAGCCTACTCCCTCCACTTGACACTGAGAAAGGTAGGTAACTCCAGCTTTCAGAGGAAGGGACATAACTTGTTGCAGAAGATGACTGTTCACATATGGGATGGCATGACCTAGCTGTAGACCGCTAGACTGCTGCCTCAAAAGGCTCAAGTTCAAATCCTGGTTCTTACCAGTAGAGCGTCCCTGAGTCTATCCAGCTTTGATGGGTACCAACTTCATGTTAAGAAAAGTAAATACAGCTGTCCACAATATCCCTTTATATACCGAGATCATAGAAACAGGTGAACTCTACAGAACTAGCTAGCACAGGGGTCGGCAACCTTTTGAGACAGAGGAGCCAAAAGTTACAATTTACAAAATTTCCCACCTTTTAAAGATATATATATATATATAGGTATGTAGGTGTGGGTGTGTGATTGTCTTTTATTCATTACTACACCTTTCATCCGATCGCCATGAAACTTTAGGAATTTGTTGAGAATACTCCTGAGGAGAATTTCGAATTCGCAGGGGTGGCGCCCCGGCAGGGAGCGATACGGTTTATAAAATTAAAAGTCGATTCCTACCTAGCGGTTAAGGGATACTACTATATTCAGCGGCAAAACTGCAACAGTCACAGCCACCGGCACCTCGTCGATTGCGCGACCTGAAAAACCTTAGGCTCACCTGTGAGCACTATGGCATCTACGTTCGTTTTAAAAAAAGGCTATACACTAAAGACACGATGGGCAACAATAATTGTTGACTTAATTGAATAAGGTGCGCAGGCAGTGAGCAATTTGGCACCCCGAGCTTACCCGTGAGCAACATGGCACTTACATTCATTTACGATACAATGGGTCGCTCACTAAATCGAATCAGGCACATCCTCAGCGTCTCTGCATGGTGCTATTTGGAGCCCAGGGCTATCCCGCGAACACTACGCGCTATGGTAGTTTTAAGGAGCACCCTACAATATTGATAATGCGGCACACGACATTCCATGATTAAACCGAGCTGGGGCTGTACAGTGAGTGATTAACTTATGCTCAAGGCTTTCATACAGCACGCCTTATGGCAGTAGTGTAGGTAAACCAGGGCACCGATAAATATGATCCAAGCACAGGCATTGTTTACATTTAAATAACAACCAAGAAATAGTTTTAAAAATAAAATAAAATAATTATTGATTTTTGTGCTTGAAGCTGAAGAGCCACACCTTGACATCAGAAGAGCCGCATGCGGCCGCAATTTGCTGACCCCTGAGCTAACATATCCCTTTATGACACAGTGTTCATTTTTGTACACATGTATTTTGACCACAAAAAAACTTTAAGTAAAAACAAGAATTTTAGTATTGTGTTTGTCTACTGCATGAAGTTTCATATTTTACTGTTTTGCATTTCCAACATTAAAATTGGAGTTCAAAGTACTATTGACCTCATGTTAATATTTCTTTGTGTTGTATAATATAATCCCTTAACAAGAAAAAAAAACATTTTCTGTTGCAGGTGAAACATTGCTGAGTCCTCTAGTAATGTGCGGCCCCCACGGCATCCAGTTTAAAAAACCTGTGGAGCTGCGTCTGCCCCACTGTGCCTCGGCTAACCCAGAGAGCTGGTCGTTTGCACTGAAGTCTAGCGACTCACCCTCAGGTAAGCTTACAATAAACATTGCTTGCTGACCAGTAAACAAACATGTGAGTTAATAGGGCAGGTGAAGTAGAGTTCACCTACGGCTAACCCAGAGAGCTGGTCGTTTGCACTCAAGTCTAGCGACTCACCCTCAGGTAAGCTTACAGTAAAAACAAACTTGCGAGTTAATATGGCAGGTGAAGTAGAGTTCACCTGCGGCTAACCCAGAGAGCTGGTCGTTTGCACTCAAGTCTAGTGACTCACCCTCAGTTAGGCTTACAATAAACATTGCTTGCTGACCAGTTAACAAACTTGTGAGTTAATATGGCAGGTGAAGTAGAGTTCACCTGCGGCTAACCCAGAGAGCTGGTCATTTGCACTGAAGTCTAGCGACTCACCCTCAGGTGGCTTACAATAAACATTTAAACATTTATTGCTGACCAGTAAAAATGTGAAGTAAATAGTTACCATTTAGGACTTGTGAGTTGATATGGCAGATGAAGTAGAGTTCACCTGCGGCTAACCCAGAGAGCTGATAGATTGTACTAAGATCTAGTGACTTGCCCTCAGGTAGGCTTACACAGGATGTAGTCAACGGAAGATTTATTTATCATCTTTTCCCGTTTGTGCCCAAGACACACGGCAGCTGAAGTAGAGTTCATCTGTGTCAGAGACCTTGGCATATAAAGGGAAAGTGTATTCAGCACTATGCCCAGCCGCCTTTGCTTTCCCTAACATGAGTTAGGTACACATTAGAGCTGGGTGGACTCAGTGGCGTTATACTGACTTGAACCCGGATTCAAACTTGAGACTTTTGGGTTAGCAGCCTAGCGTCCTCATATTATATTGGGCACCAATTATAACTGGGTAGACTCAGGTAAATCCAAGTTGAATATACAGCCTGATAAATGAGTGATCACCACTCCCAACCCACCATCCCATGTATAGGTCGTATCAAATTACAACACAGCTCTCAATGAACTGTGTAGCAAGACTAAATAATACTCTTTCAAACCTCTCAGTTAATCAGGTAAAATAAACAGATTACCTGTTTCTTACACCTAGGTGTATGAAAGGATAAAGTGGCCAGTTCTATATCCCAGCAGCCTTAGTTTTTTTTTTAAATATGGTCAGTTCTATATCCCAGCTGTCTTAGTTTTTTAATATGGTCAGTTCTATATCCCAGCTGTCTTAGTTTTTTAATATGGTCAGTTCTATATCCCAGCTGTCTTAGTTTTTTAATATGGTCAGTTCTATATCCCAGTTTTTTTTTAATATGGTCAGTTCTATATCTCAGCTGTCTTAGTTTTTTAATATGGTCAGTTCTATATCCCAGCTGTCTTAGTTTTTTAATATGGTCAGTTCTATATCCCAGCTGTCTTAGTTTTTTTAATATGGTCAGTTCTATATCCCAGCTGTCTTAGTTTTTTAATATGGTCAGTTCTATATCCCAGCTGTCTTAGTTTTTTAATATGGTCAGTTCTATATCCCAGCTAAGTTTTTTTAATATGGTCAGTTCTATATCCCAGCTGTCTTAGTTTTTTTAATATGGTCAGTTCTATATCTCAGCTGTCTTAGTTTTTTAATATGGTCAGTTCTATATCCCAGCTGTCTTAGTTTTTTAATATGGTCAGTTCTATTTCCCAGTTTTTTTTTAATATGGTCAGTTCTATATCCCAGCTGTCTTAGTTTTTTAATATGGTCAGTTCTATATCCCAGCTGTCTTAGTTTTTTTAATATGGTCAGTTCTATATCCCAGCTGTCTTAGTTTTTTAATATGGTCAGTTCTATATCCCAGTTTTTTTTTAATATGGTCAGTTCTATATCCCAGCTGTCTTAATTTTTTAATATGGTCAGTTCTATATCCCAGCAGCCTTAGTTTTTTTAATATGGTCAGTTCTATATCCCAACTGTCTTAGTTTTTTAATATGGTCAGTTCTATATCCCAGCTGTCTTAGTTTTTTAATATGGTCAGTTCTATATCCCAGTTTTTTTTTTAATATGGTCAGTTCTATATCCCAGCTGTCTTAGTTTTTTAATATGGTCAGTTCTATATCCCAGCTGTCTTAGTTTTTTAATATGGTCAGTTCTATATCCCAGTTTTTTTTTTAATATGGTCAGTTCTATATCCCAACTGTCTTAGTTTTTTAATATGGTCAGTTCTATATCCCAGCTGTCTTAGTTTTTTAATATGGTCAGTTCTATATCCCAGTTTTTTTTTTAATATGGTCAGTTCTATATCCCAGCTGTCTTAGTTTTTTAATATGGTCAGTTCTATATCCCAGCTGTCTTAGTTTTTTAATATGGTCAGTTCTATATCCCAGCTGTCTTAGTTTTTTAATATGGTCAGTTCTATATCCCAGCTGTCTTAGTTTTTTAATATGGTCAGTTCTATATCCCAGTTTTTTTTTAATATGGTCAGTTCTATATCCCAGCTGTCTTAGTTTTTTAATATGGTCAGTTCTATATCCCAGCTGTCTTAGTTTTTTTAATATGGTCAGTTCTATATCCCAGCTGTCTTAGTTTTTTAATATGGTCAGTTCTATATCCCAGCTGTCTTAGTTTTTTAATATGGTCAGTTCTATATCCCAGCTGTCTTAGTTTTTTTAATATGGTCAGTTCTATATCCCAGCTGTCTTAGTTTTTTAATATGGTCAGTTCTATATCCCAGCTGTCTTAGTTTTTTAATATGGTCAGTTCTATATCTCAGCTGTCTTAGTTTTTTAATATGGTCAGTTCTATATCCCAGCTGTCTTAGTTTTTTAATATGGTCAGTTCTATATCCCAGCTGTCTTAACTTATCTCCGACTTGAGTCAGGTACCCATTACAGCTGGGTAGACTCAGGGCATCCTACAAACTTCCCTGTTAATAAATTGTGCACTGTACAATCCCATTTCTTGTTAGATTCAGATATAATCTCTGTATCTGTTTAGGCTGACAATAGCTAAATGCCAGAGTTGACTGAACTTTGTTCTATAACAGGTCACACAACAGAGTGGCAGAACATGACCCTCGCGGGGTCAGAGGGCGTGGCTAAAGGCAGGGTTGACCAGAACAGTGTGTCAATACTAGTGGATCACTTCTAGGCCTAAACTGTCACACACCATCTCCCACATGACCTTTGACATCAACACACCACACACGCAGTACATCAAGACTCGCTTGCCACTGAGCCTTACCAAATAAATTGATATCAAATTATTTACCTGTAACAAACTTTGTCAGTATTGATGTTTCAACTATGCAGGCATTCATCTTTGTGTGATAGCAAATGTTATTTGTTATGTAAATATCATATTCATATACAACATATGTACAGATATTGGCTTCCATATGTAATGTTACATACTTTATGTTAATTTTTTTTCAGTCTGTCTTGAATTTTTTAAATCCTTTTATAAATATAATGAGAAGTAAATTTAACCATTCTAAAATCTTAAGGCATACATTTTATATCAGTTTACAAATTATTGACACATTGACATACAATCTTATGCAGCCTAAAATGTACATTAAATGTGTGGCATCAGTTGTGGAAGATTTCATGTTGTAAAAAAAGTTAATGTAAATGTATATTTTATTAACCAAAGTTGATTTTACTTGAATCAAAACAAAAATGTAAAACATTTATTTTTGTATAATACTGTCAACGTTAAAGAATTTTCTATTTTTTTTTTCAATTGTTGAAGCAGATAAAAAACATGTTGTTACGCCTAGTATTCCGTTATCTTCACTTTGTTTAGAAATACTTGATTCCAATCACTTTGTTGGTTGTTTTATTCAGAATTTGTTGTTGTTGTTTTTTTTAACAATAACTATTAAAACTGTTTCTTACTATGCATTTAAAAACATTTTCTCGTGTTCTAAAACTCTAGCTTTAAGAAATTTTGATTTTCTCCATTTCTAATGTAACAGGTATCAGCTTATAAGGTGCTTATATCCTAGATATCCATTGTTATATGTCAGCAATATTTTTACTTCCCCTGCTTTTATCCAAGGTACATTATCCTTATTTCCTAAAAATGTAATTTATTCCATTCACTTATTCCCTTTCATGTTTTTTAATTGTCAGTGACATCTTATACAAAGTGTTGTGGATCCAACAGCTTATATTTTCCTTGAACATTACCCACTTTAAAGTTGTAAAACAACATTTAATTAAAGTTCTTTGAATTTAATTCAGATTTTATTCCTTCTATTTTCAAAGTGTATATTATTTTAAATACTTTCACAACTTTGTTTACTATTTCACAATGCTGATTTTATTGCTGATTTAAATATATTATTTTTCATTACCAGTAACCTTTGTAAAGAAATTTTTTTTCATTCAAAACATTTATTTTAATTCAATATTTTTGTGACACTGTACTTAAAAAGAAAATTATGAGAAGTCTAAATACCAAAAATTGTATTTTAATAGCATACATAAATTTGTGTTAATTTTTTTTCATGTTTTTTAAACACAAAGCTATTTACACACTGATAATGTATGTGAAACATACATTTTTTAAAATTTGATGAACACACATACATACTGAGTATATTTACTGACCTGTCATCCTATAACTTTTTGACATGAGTTAAATAAACTTATATTCCAACTCTCATGGACATATTCATCTTTGGGCAGTTCTCTTCTTTTTCGATAAATAAAAATTTTTAATTTTACTGAAAGGTCTGAATCATCACAAAGTTCTGGTTTTGTTCAAGTCAGGATTCCATAAGTCATCGTGACATTTGCCTTAGAGACCATCGTTAAACAAATCCATAATTAATTTTTAAAAACTATTTTTAAAAGACCATGTTACCTTTCCTTTCTGAAGAGAACTTTTACAAAGATTAGTGTTTAAAAAAAACAAAGTCAATTTTTTATTTGTATTCTTGAAAGTTGTGACATTTTAATACCATCCAACTTTTAAAAGCAAAATGTTCTTTGCTTTAAAGTGTTAAAAGTTATTGTAAGACTAAGTAATTCCGAAAATTGGATACCTGTTCAAAAGTTTTGTTTAGATATATGTGTGTGTGTGTGTGTGTATATATATATATATATATATATATATATATATATATATATATATATAATCAATGATTCTTTAACTCACATACTGGAGTTAAGGTGTCAGTCCTGGCTATTCCTGCTCCATCCCCATCCAACCTCTGTATGTCATTACCTCATCACATACTCCCAGGCCCGGCGCTACCTATAAGGCAAACTAGGCGGTCACCTAGGGCGCTGTTCATAGGGGGGGGGGGCGCAAAAATGTGAAATCGCAATTATTTTAAAAGTACCTAATAATTTATAACTTTGATTAGATTACATTAACTATATACTTTACACAAAGGCATAGCGATCTTTCAAATTAGACCTATATGTAAGTATTCGCGTTGGTGAAAAATGTTAAAAGTAAAGTATATAGTTTCTATATAAATTCCATTTCGCTCTGGGTTCAAGTTTCCTTGATTCCTAGTCTTTGACCGACTTGCCAAATAAGAAAGAACACTATTCATAATTTTTGTTGGCCGTAAATGAGAAATTTTAAAACTTGAATATTCCAAGCCAGAAATGAATTTGAGCCTATCTCTGTGTGGTTTGTTGTCTCATGATGGATATACTTTGCAATGAAATGATTTAATTTAGCATTTAGTGAGTTAGTCTGATAATATATATCTAATGTGTATATATATATATATATATATATATATATATATATATATATATATATATATATATTAAGGGGGCCCAAAAAAAAATTTCAGAAGGGGGGGGGGGGCGCATTTTAATAACTTTTGCCTAGGGTGCTAAATAACCTGGTGCCTGCACTACATACTCCCCACCCCAACCATTAAAGCAATAGGACAGAGCACATATCTTTTGACAGTGATTAGAAAAATGTGCTTAGTTTCTATGAGTGTTCTTCAATTGTAAGGTTGTGTTAATTAGCTGTGATTACACATTTTTACTAGTAATATTTTTTTTTAAGTTCTTTACATTCAATTTTTTTTTATACAAGTCTGGTTGTTCATGTAAAATCTATATGGCCATGTACTGAGCTCTATATAAAAACACATTGATCTGTTACTTTAGTTAAGCCGTGTTTTCTATTTTTAAAAAATTAATAATTTATTGAGATTGGTTGTTTTTTTTTTGTTTTTTTTTTCTATTTTAAATTCTGGACAGGATGTTTCATTACCTTTATTATGCAAACCTTAAATAATAGATTTCTTAAATTAGTAAATAATCTACAAAGTCAGAATGTACACATTAAAAAAATAGTCTGAAATGTTGTGTACAAAAGTATTTTAAACCATCATTTTCTGTTATTTTGCTAATTTGGTTTGCAGAGTAAAAATATATATAAGTAAAATATATAGGGCCTAAATGTGTTCAAAAATATTTTGTATCCTCTAAATTTTGATTTGTTTATTTGCTTTTTGTTAGGATAGGAAAATAATTGAAATTTTGATTCATATAGAAGAATATTTGAAATGTTCAATTTTTTTATTGGACAATGCAATGCTAAACCAATGTGGTTCAAATACTGTATAAACCATGTTTATTTTGTTACATTTAATATAATATATTTGTAAGGATGTATACAAACTATGCAACTATATTTTCAAAATATACCTAAGTACATTATGTTTACATGTTCAATGCTAGTCACTATAGAAATGAAACTTATCATATTTTAGAAGTTTTTATTGTTTATTTTTTTTTAGGTTAAAAAATATATATACTCAGTGTTTTGAGGTAGATAAAGAGTTAATTTTTTTTCCAAGTAAAGTTGGATAACCTTTGTACTGTTGATATTATCATCTCCTTTGCATTCCTTTCTCTGCAGATGGCCATTCCTCCTATTGTTATCAATTATTGTATTGTGCATGCTTTTTTTTGTTCCCTGAAGGTCTTCATAGCCTGCTCCTACATCTGTAGTGTTACCTTCTCATTTGAAATGATTCATCAAATAAACTTGAACTATCTTTGTTCATTTGTTTTTTTTTTCAATCTATTGCCAGTGAGGTGTGTTTGTTAGTTATTTTTTGTGTTTTTTTTTTAAAGTAACTAGCACCTGTCGTGCATGTTGCTGCGATCTCGGAAGAAAATTAATTTAAGGACACACTACATAACCACAAATGTCAACTTTTTTTTTAGTTAGCGCCATATTCATGTTGTACTAATGTTAATCTATCACACATAACAATATGAAAGTGTAAACCCATGCAAAGGATCTCAAACACAAATTCTCATTTTTTTTTTCCTAGAAGTAGAAAACTGTTTTTTTTTCCCCTCTGGATTCAATTGTTACTAATCGTTATGAAAGGGATTTGCATAGGATAGAGGACTAGGATAAAATATCCTTTAATTTTAAATTGTATTTATGTCCATACTATTTTAATTCTTAATTGTATTTATGTCCATACTATATATTGTTAAACTGTAATTTAGATTGATCTTAATAGCTGTAATAAAGTTTCCCTTTCAAACCTGACGGTCTATGGGGCAAGTGAAGTAGAGTTCACTTGTTTCTGTGACCTCGACATATGAAGAGATAGTGTGGTCAGCACTATGCTCAGCCGCCTTTACTTACCCTAACGTGAGTTAGGTACCGATCAGAGTTGGGTGGACTCATGGACGGTCTACTTACTTGAACCCGGATTCGAACTCGAGACTAACGGTTAGCAGTCCAGCTCTCTACCGCTAGACCACTCTGTCCCATAATAGCTGTAATAGGAATAGCCAGGGGCATAGCGAGGGGGGGGGGCGAGGGTGCGCACAGCACCGGGTGACACCATTTAGGGGGGGTGACACCATTTAGGGGGGTGACACCAAGGCAAAAAATAGCAGAATATATAGAGAAAAACTTGCGGGGGGTGCAAATTGAAAGTTTGAGGGGGGGAGGGGTGCAAAGCGAAAGCTTGAGGGGGGTTGCAAATCGAAAATTTGAAAGTTTGTCCCCAGTAAGGGTCGCTACGCCTCTGGGGGGGGGGGGGGTGACACCATTAAGTGCCGCACCGGGTGACACCCGACCTCGCTACTCCACTGGGAATAGTAATTAGTGTGCTCGACTGTACGTCCACTCAGAGGCATCTCTTCGGGGGGGGGGGCGGGTGGGCTACCCTGGACTACTTATCGAAGAAAGTCTACCAATCCCCGAAAAAGATAGAATTTATATAGGAAACATTTTTACCGGTGTCACTGTCAAGTGCCAATCTCCCCCCCCCCCCCCCCCCCCCCACACTCCACCCCGGAAGAGAAAAAAACTGGAATAACACTGCGTCCACTCACTATAGATACAAGCCGTCACATTGTAATTACTGGTGGCGACACTACGGCGGGCGGTTTGGAGGAAACAAAAATAGAAGACGCGCAGAGCCAGGCTAAAAATGGTCTGTCTCCCCCAGTTATCACAGCCCGTCATCCTTACGTCAGCCGGTGGGGAGTGAGGGGGGAGGCGCTCTCGCTGAAGCTGTTGACATACCGTATTGTTTATGTTTAGACTAAATATGGTCGCTTCCATAGGAAGTTATCAGTAGGGTCTGGCATTTTAATTAGGTATTACAGAACTGTGGCGACATAGGGGTCATCCATAAATGACGTCACACTCGTAGGAGGAGGGGGGGTCCGTAATTTTGTGACGATGTGTGATGAGGGGGAGGGGGGGGGGGGGTCAGATGTTGCGACGTCACATTTTTGCATTATAAAAAAGCAATGTTAGAAAACGAATTTTAGACGTTATTTCGCGTTTTAGATAACTGTTTTAATAAATTGTAATAGTTTAGACAAGATTTTGGAAAAATATCAATGTTTTAAAAAAATTCAACTGCAATTTTGAGGTGGTTGTAGGTTGAGGTGTGACGTCATTTTAGGGGGGGGGGGGTCTGGCTTTTTGTGACGAAGTGTGACGGAGGGGAGGGGGGAGGTAAAAATCGTCAGAAAAAGCGTGACGTCATTTATGGATGACCCCATACCAATTAGGTTAGGCTTGATATCACAATAAAAACAGTTCACAGGTTTCCCACGCAGCCGGGAAACCGGGAAAAAAAACGCGAATTTCGAAATTTAATTACCCGGCCGTGAAAACCGGGAATTTTGATAAATAGCCGGGGAAAATCTTTAACGAATGGTGTTAGGGCTCTGGGGTTGTAAACACACGCATGCGCAGTACCATCGAAAACATCGCCGCGATGGCAAGTCTTAGTTTCTCTCCATTGCGCATGCGTATCTTTTTCCGGCTAGCATCGGCCAATCTTTAAACCGGGAATTTCTTGCCTCCCAGTGTTGTTTTTTTTAAAGACATTCCGGGTAGCGCGAGATTTCGACGGGCTAGTCTCGGCGCGTCTCGTGATGCGATATGCCATAAAAACCAACGGATTATTATTACTGGCGATCTTCGGAGAATTGACTTGGTAAGTTTTTATAAATATTTGTAGATGAATTATAAAAATTGCCATGCGTATACAACTACACAAATTACATATAATTAATCCAAAGTTAATTTGCACTCTCTGAATATATAATTCATAAAAGTATTAATTAATTAATATTTCCACAAGCTTTTGCAATAAATTTGATTATTGTTAATTCACTACTAGCTTTAGATTGCTGGTTTAGCTACGTGTTAAGAAATGTTTATATGGTAGGTCAGTGGCGGATTAAGGGGGGTGCTGAAAGGGCTGCAGCCAGGGGCCCACGAATTTTAGGGGCCCCCAAATTTTGATTTCTCAACTACAGCAAATATTACTTTATTAACTTTATCATTGATTTTTTAACAGCTTAGTTAAATTATTTTTTTAATGTCAGAAGTATGAGTTAAAATTTCACCAAGTATTAACCAGCATCACTTAAATAAAAGCTTTATCAGTGAATGTGCCGAGACAAGCAATATCCATCAGATACTCTCTGATCTTTAATGTTTAATGTTGCCTTATTTAACTCTCTACCTGACATCGTTAGGCCTACCGATAGAAAATGTTTTGAAAACCATTTAAAAACACATAGTGTCGAGGCTGAGGGAGGGTGGGGGTGGGGGTATTTGTATGAGGGGTTGTTTGCGTATTGTCATAGCGTAGCTTATATAGATAAATATAAGACTAGACTAGGCCTAGTAGAGACTAATAGGCTAAGGACGGTGTAAACTTGACGGTAGACGATTTTTGTCGAGAGTATGTGTTACATGGGTGTTAAATTTGGGAAAAAACGTCCCAGTTGTAGGGAGGGTCTGATATAGCGAATAGGATGGTTAGACACAGAAGAGTTTTTTTTTAAGTATTGACCTTTTGACCGAGTGGCTTAGAGATTTTAAAAAATGCGAAACATTTCTTCTTCAAGGCACACTCTCACTCGTATTAATTGCACTATAGGAATTGCCAAACCGGCCAAGAGAGAAAAAGCCTATAAATAAAGGCGTTACCGCTGTCCCTCACGGTAATACAAAACCGGATGAGACTCTTTTTGCATGGCATGGGCATCTCCCCCCCCCCCCCCACACACACACACACCCGACATGTCCCCCAACTGTCTCCCCGCCCCGAAGTTTCACCCATTAAAACATTTGAGTTCTGAATTCCTTGGAATTTAGCCGTAGTGAATGTTTTCGCCTTGATAAGTAATTTTTTTTTAAAAGCGGAGGCTCCGGTAAAAAAAAAAACTTTTGTAATAGTCGTTAGAAAACAATTATTTCTTTACAGCTTTATTAAAATACATCCGCATATGCATTTTCACTAAAAAAAATGGTGGAAAAATCTTGGTAACTATGAAAACGGCGGCCATCTTGAAAAATTAACCCCCCTCGTAGGTTTTCCACCATTCATATAATATTATATTTTATGCCCAATAAAGAATGAATTCATAATCTTCTTCCATATTTTTGGGTACTCAGCTAAAACTTTTAAGTGTATATCTTCAAAATTATTATTATAGATTCAAGTGCATTTAGAGCTTTCCAAATGTGCACATTGCTCTTCGAATTTATCTGTGTATGATGACGTCTAACTGCAGCGGAGAGCGCTCATTTTCCCAAAAGAAAAATATCTTAGAAGCACAATGGGACAGCAGAGGCTTAGTATGCTCTCACTTATGAGACATTGTAAGCTCACTGAATTATACGTACAGAACTAATAGAAGAGTTTGCTATCAGGAAAGCTCGAAAATGTTCCCTATAAAAGTTACTTGGTCTTTAGTTCTAAGTAAGAAGAAATGTAATAAATGTATGTATTCATAATTTATTTTGCATAGGTAAATAAGTAATTGTTACTTTAAATGCTCTTATGTCTCAATGTATTTTAACATTACATTAAACGTAACATTTTTTGGCTAAGCCATGGCTTCTGTTAACCTTTAGTACATTCCATTCGACCTTTATTTCTGGGTAGGCTTCTGTTTTGTGATATGTAATTATATAAACTACAAAGTTTCAGCCAGGGGCCCCGCTGAAGCTTAATCCGCCCCTGTGGTAGGTCACCAAATGTTTGGCGTACATGTTATACGACATGATAGGTTTTCTTTAGTAAATGTTTTTATGATTGATATTGATATTAATGGCCAAATATTGAGATGGCTATTCAGCGGGGGGGGGGGGGGGGTGCGGGGGTGCGGACCGCAGCGGGTGACACCATTTAGGGGGGGGGGGTGACACCAAGGCAAAAAATAGCAAAATATATAGAGAAAAACTTGAGGGGTGGTGCAAATCGAAAACTTGAGGGGGGTGCAAATCGCAAGTTTGAGGGAGGGGGGTGCAAATCCGTTTGCGCTTTTTTCCGTTTGCGCTTTTTCTGTTTGCGCTTTTTTCTGTGTGCGCTTTTTTCTGTTTGCGCTTTTTTTCTGTTTGCGATTTTTTCTGTTTGCGCTTTTTTCTGTTTGCGATTTTTTCTGTTTGCGCTTTTTTCTGTTTGCGGTTCTTTCTGGGAACCCTCTAGTCCTAACTTAAATACTTGCACGACTTATGTAATTTCAGAATCACACGTGTAAAAATTATTCTTAGAAACAAAACTTTTCCAACTTAAAAAATTGCTATTTTTAAGTGAATTTACCCCAATTTTTTTCCCACGCTTTCGCGAGGGTCTACACTGTTGTGACGTTTTTCGCTGGTTCGCAGAAAAAAAAACAATGGATGTTCAGTTGCTGCGGGAAAGGGGAGGGTAGAGATATTTTGTGTCGCGACTGACCCAGTGGCGTGCTGTTTTTTTTGTTGGTTTTTTTTTTTTTTTTTTTGAAAACTGTGTCTTTGAGTCATAATACGTTTTCATCTGCCTCAACAATGATTTAATTTTTTTTGCCAATCCCACTCAAAACAAACACATTGTCATTCTCAATCGTCTATCACTCGTTATGACATTCTATCTGTATAGCACAACTTTTATGGAAAAAGCGGGCTTTAAAGTTTCTTTAATAAATGCAGTCTTTATATTAAAGTGTGTATCTGATATTTATTTTGTATAGTCTAGTCAAGGGGCATCATTTAGAATACTTTTTGCCCATTTAATTCCTAGGCACAGAAGGGGCATCTTTTTAAAGTATTTAAAGTAATTATGTCCATATTAGTTTTACTACTTTTCAGTGAGAACCTTAGAGCAACAATTATTATATCCATATATATATATATATATATATATATATATATATATATATATATATATATATATATATATACCCTGCAGGGGCATCTTTGAAGTTATTAAGCTTATATTCGTTTGATGTATTTGAAGGGCATCCGTACAGTAACTATACCCATCATCATTTTATCTATTGTAGGGGGCATCTTTAAAGTATTTACGTATAGTATATTCATTATAATACATTTTTAGGGCATCCTTATAATTGTTGGGGGAATTTTTGGTAAAATAAATTTAAAGGCATTTGCAGATGAAGTAAGCCCATATTAGTTATTGAAAAATTGTAGGGGCACCCTAGAGAATTTATTCGGTTGGATGCATATGAATACACTAAAGAATAAGAATGTTCGTATTGTTTCTGAGACACTGTAAGGACACCCTCAAGAATAGGCATCATTATTTTTATGAATTGTAGGGTATGCTAAAAGTTGTGTTAAAGTATTTTAATGCAAAGTAAAGCTATCTGTAAAGTAAATGGGCTCTTAAATAGAAGTGATGTTATAAATAGTAGAGCCATCTGTAAAGTAAGTGAGTCCACGTTGATTTAATGAATTGTGGGAGTTATAACGGCCCTGGGTAGCCGTTACTGGATTATTTCCCACACAGGGTTGGCATAGGACCTACGCGGGGCCTAGAGTCGACCATAGCGCGGGTCCAAGTTTTACCATCGTTGTCTTAAACATATACAGCGAGGCTGTATCAAACCAGGGAAATATAGTGGTTTAATTGTTCGTAACCTTTCTTCCAATTTGGAAAAGTAGCATTTTTTTTTTGCTCAAAGCGAATTAATATTATGACAACGATATAATTATAATATTGTTTTACTTTTATATTAGCTCCACTATTATATCTCTAGCCTCGACATTCACCAATATCTATATATTTCTCGAGTACTGCTGGCAGTCAAACTAAATATCTTTGTCTGTTGTGTCTTTAGCGATACAAACATTCTATTAAACATCGACAAAACGCACAAGCAGAAATCGTTGTTCTCTATTACTAGTATCGATATTTTCTCAATGTATCGAGTTAAGACGAGACGCTTTATTCCTACTTATCCGACTACTTCGATGTACGAGACAAGACTAGCATTTCTAAGGTCCGTAATTAGTACAGGCTTAAAAAAAACACATCTACGTTGGTCAGAATACAATAGGGTATCACATTACGTTTTTTTTTCTCAAATTTACATACCAGGTACAAGGGGGTGTAGGCGGAGGGGGGAGGGCTCACTCAATCGACCCATCGCCAGCCACCTCAGGTAAAACAATCACAACGAGGTGTGACACTGTCTTCCTATAAAATACAGCATTGTTCAAGTTCAGCTGGAGGGGGGGGGGAGAACTCACTAGGCCTAACATCAACAGTGCCCTCAGTTGTAGCAATAAACAATGGCGAACTTTGACCTTTTAGTTTTTTTTTTCTCAATTTAATTCAACTGTGGCCGCCAGCCCCGACCCGGTAGGGTAATGAAAACTGGGACACATTTTTTGTTGGGCTTGGCATATAGCCCCTCCCCCTCCCCCCCCCCCCCCCCCCCCCCCCCCCCCCCCCCCCCGCCCCACCCCCACCCCCACCCCCCCCCCCCACCCCCCCAACATCCGGGCATGTCCTCAAACTGTATCCCCCCTCCCCGAAATTCCATCCACTTGTTGAGTCAGTTCTCAAGCGTGTAGCTAAGTAAATTTTTTAAATGCTTTTCTATTTGTATTCTGTTTAAGAACATAATGTGTGTTATAATTTATCATCAATTGCAGGGCTACTAACACTTTTAACACCATATATATATATATATATATATATATATATATATATATATATATATATATATACAGTTTATGGAGCATCTTCCCTTGGGTTTGCCCCGGGCATCAACATAGCTCTGCACGCCACTGAACTGACCGTGTGATTGTGTGCGAGTATTTAAAAATTGTCATTTAACAAAAGAATGGTCGCCCTCAGAATTGTTAGGTTCTTGATTTTCCCATTTTTTTTATTGAGTTTGCATGCAGGCAGACATAAAAAAAAAATATGGGGGAGGTGCGTGAGTGGTAGTTTAGATATACTTTATCAGTCTGTAAGGGGTCATCCATTTATTACGTCCAAAAAAAAAATCGGATTTTAGACTCCCCCACCCCCACCCCGTCCACACGCGTTTACTTTCGTTGGATGCAATAATTAATATCAGCATTTATAAGATTAATAAGTCGCAAGCCCACAGTATTTCTGTTTGTTTCAGCGGTCGCTTACCAAAGAGGTACTCTTTTTATTTAGGAGTCGTCCATAAATGACGTAACACTCTGGAAAGTCGGGATGAGAGTTTCAGAAAGTGAGACGACACTCTCTTGCAATAATGTTAGGGTATGCATAAATACCGTGTTTTATTTACATGCTGGGGTGGTTTTTAAATCACCAGAACAGTCGTCTCATTTTAACTTTCTACACGCAGGATACGAGTTTTAATATATTTTTTTAGATGGAAGCATTTCGATGTTAAGTGTAACCTAAGGATGGCCGCATGGACCCGAATACCCCAGTCCACAAAAGTCTTTTGAACCCCCCCCCCCCCCCACTCCATGTGGACCTCATAAATGGATGACCCTTCCGTTAAACTGTTTTTGAAATCTTTGCAAAAGCCGACGATTAAATCTTGACTACTCCGCCCCTCTTTGTAAATACGGTCACGTGTGTGAACGCACCGCGACGCCAAGTGCGTAGTTGGTACTGCTTGGTGTAAAGGGTGGGGAAGGGGGTATAAGTCACAGCACAGTTCATGCTATGAAGTATTAAACAGGCATACTGAAGCCTAGACTACTATGACCTCACACTGTGGGGGGGGGGGGGGGAAGATACCGGCAATTTTTTTTTTAAAGTGAAAAAAAACACGCGTGTTTCTTAAGCGCATAACTTTTTTTTCATTCGTTGTGTAGCTGTCTGTCTGTCTATTTATTACATATGGGTTGGGAAAAAATTAGCATTATTTACGTGACGTCATCAATGTACTATCACTAGGCTGGGTCATAAAAATAACTAAGTCCTACCATTACTAGCTCACAATTATTTTTTTTTTAACTGAAAGATTTTGCACCAATCTAAAAAAAAAAAAAATTAATTTTTTTTGGTATTACCAAAAGAAAAGAAAAATGTATTTTGAAGGACTCTTTTATGTATATAGCACAGAGGAATGGCGACCCTTCCCAGCACCCGGGTACGAACTTTCAATTTGGCGCCCCCTCGGAAACAACCTTTGCCCCCCCCCCATCAAACTTTCAATTCGCACCCCTCCCCTCAAACTTTCAATTTGAACCCCCCCTCAAACTTTCAATTTGCAACCCCTCCCCTCTCCTCACGCTTTCACTTTGCACCCCCCCCCCCTCCATCAAACTTTCAATTCGCACCCCTCCCATCAAACTTTCGATTTGCACCCCCCCCTCCCCCCCCCCCCCCTCAAATTTTCAATTTGCAACCCCCCAGTCAAACTTTCAATTAAGAATTTGCACCCCCCCCCCCCTCCCTACACCTCTGATGATGAAACAGAACTCTGCTGTTTTCACTCAACTTTGCCGACATTTTTTACCACCTCTTGCCCACTTCTTTAAGGTTACGTGAAAGTCTATTTATTGATCTGTGTTATTGTTTTACTAATAAAAATATACTGAAGAAATAAACTATAAAAGCTTGACTCACAAACTTGTTTATTAAGTAGTTACATGTTTTTATTTATTTTACTGAACTATCAAGCCTTTAAAACTTGCTAACATCAATTTAGAAAAGCTTGGTGGTGCGTTGTTAAAGAAGAAAACTGCCATTTTCTTCAACCGGGCCTAGAGCTATTTTAGTGATCTCTATAGTGTGTTTTGTCGAGCTCAGCCTTTTTTGACCATGCTCAGAAATGATAAACAAAATAAGTATTTTAACAGAGAAAAGACCACATTTCTGAATATGCTAATAACAAATGTAAACGATGATAAAATCACATGGTAATTTCAAATTTCTTATTTTTTTTAACATTTAAAATATTTAATCTATTATGCATTTTCTGTTTAGTAGGCCTATCCCACTAAAGGCTATTCAATTATGCACATTTTACAGGTATTTGAAAAGAAATGTATTGAACGGTCAAAAAAGGCTTGCGAGTTGAATGAGACTTTTATTCTCCGGGAGGGGGGGGGGGCATTTGATATTTTCGGGGGGCGGTCAACATTTTACCGGGGGGGGGGGGGGCGGACACTAGTAAAAGTATATTTTTACTATATAAATTCCATCTCGTCTGGGGGGGGGTCGTTAGACTCTCTTTATGGGGGGGGGGGGAACAGAGCCCCCCCCTTCCCCGAAGAGATGCCTGGTGATAGTTTTCAACTGATAACTCTAACTAAGATATATTCATTGTTTAATATCAACAACTATATAAATAACACATAATTAGATTAGAGGGCTAAAAATCTACTTTTTAACCCATATTCTGCTAGCGTCCCACTTATGGGACGCTTGTAAAAAAAAATTGCTAAAATTTATTAAAAACTAGTTAAAACACAAATTATGTTTCATTGTATTTGAAAATGGTTAGACTATTGAATTTGTGTGTGTTTTGTGAAAAAAAAAATTTTGAAAAATGTTATAGTGCCGGATTTGCAGGACTTGTCAAAATGGCGGAAAAAAGAAAACATGCGCACAGGAGAATGCATATCTTCTAAAATATTAACATTTTAAGTGCAAAATACATTTGAAACTTGTAGCAGTACCATATTTCTATCTGATAAAAATTTAAGAATAACATTTTTTTTGTCATGTCATGTCATGTTTGCTTGTCGTCCCTACTGGGACATAGGCCGCTGACAAGAGCTTTCCAGACGTCTCTGTCCAGGGCTAGTCTCTCCAACTGTCCCCAGGTGTATCCAAAAAAAAAAAAAAAAACATTTTTTTTACTACTTCGTTATATCAAGTGTACAACAAGCGTCCCATAAGTGGGACGCTAGCAACGAATGGCCCCATGTAGATTGTTACACAAACGTCACATTTATTGGACACTAGCGAGAAACACAGATGCAAATAATTATGTTAAATGTTTATTTATGGTGAAACAATTGTTGACTTTGTTAACTGCTGACTTTGGGGTGTTAAATAGTATTTATAGATATTTAATTATGACCTTGACCTATATTTATGCAGATTGTTACACAAACATCACATTTATTGGACACTAGCGAGAAACACAGATGCAAATATTTATGTTAAATGGTTATTTATGGTGAAACAATTGTTGACTTTGTTAACTGTTGACTTTGGGGTGTTAAGTAGTATTTTTAGATATTTAATTATGACCTTGAGCTATATTTTCTTATATATTATTGTATTAAAAAATTGCAAATATTGAAAAACTTACATTTTATTTTTAAGTTTTCAGAATTACACTTACTGAAGTATTTAATGCCATTGAATACAAAGTAATTTAGTAATGCTGTAAATTTACTAGCGCGTGATATTAAAATTATAACAAACCAGAATAATAACAATGGCCACGATTTAGGTGAAATGATTCAGTCATGGGGTTGGTTCACTCTCTTCATGTAAGAGAGCTTTAGCTACATATAGCAGAAATGTAAATTAGCTGTGTACAGTTGTCATGCCCCAATAATATTCCCCTCCAAAGGTTCCCAATACCAGTTTTACTTTGTTAACTTTTTAAGGAGATTCCTGGTGTTAGATTGGGAGCTGTTCGCATAGTGAGATGCATACATGGATGAGAGCCATGAACACTCAATACAAGCCCCCAGAGACGGATCCGTGGCCTAGAAATAAGATGTCTGATGTCCTAATGTACGCCCGTGAGAGGGGGGGGGGGAATAGCGAGGGTAACAAAAGAGAAGATGGCTGGATGACATCTGGGACTGGACCGGATCATCTTTTGCAAATTCACTGAGGGCAGAGTTTCTTTCTTCCAGGCATCATTTCAGAGGGGGGAAGAGGGGGGGGCTCTGCCCCCAGAACAAAATGGAATTTATATACAAAACATACTTTTACCAATGTCCACCCTTCCCCTGAAATTTAAGTCCCCACCCCTGAAAATTTCAAGTACGCCCGCCAAAAATTCAATTATTTATATTTAATTATATTACAGTTTCGATGAATAATAACAACATTTGTGATCACGTGTGTCTAACTAGATGTACTAGTCACAGCTTTACTTATTTCCAAGTGTTATTCACTTTGATGGATGCTAGATTGAAAGAAAACTAGACTTTTGAACATAATTTCTGCATTTTAGACCATGGTATGGCTAACCCAATTGATCATTATCAGTATTTTTAGCTGTCTTTAACAATGTAATCATTGGTCTAACAATACAAAATCAGTATACTTGCTGTTTTGTCCAATTTTACCTGCAAGCCAATAATTGTCTTGGATTCTTGTCGAATATCGTTGCCAGGAGCTAGTTGGTTTGAGCCTTATTATCAAAAGTTATTTCATTCGGAGTCAATATAGTGCGGCCTATTTTCGTCGGTAGGCATTTAGTGGCAGGCCCTTTTGGCGGGGGATGGTGTGCTGAGGTTGTTTAACACCGCTGAGGACAACAGGCTTGCAATAGTTATGACCATTCGTTATGAGCAAAGGTATGCATGAAAACGAACGCTTTATGTTCCTCATTTTCATTGAGCACAGCTTTATAGAAGTCTTCCATAATTGACGTCACTCATCCCCCCCCCCCCCGATCACCCCTTCATTATAGGTCATAAATTGCAGTCCTACGTAAATTGACGTCACATTAGAATAGCATACGTGGCATCGTTTATGGACAACCCCATATTTCTCATTTTGGGTATTTGGTATCAACATTTTGACAACAAAGGTTGTTCAAAATGTATATAGGACTTGACATCTACCATAAATGACATCGCACACTTAAGGGGTGGAGTAACTGGTTTTGAGACGACGTTTTACGCGGGAAAGGGGAGGGTTAAAAAACGTGAAACGTTATGTATTTGGCCTAATACAAAAATGCTGAAACAATTCTTTTTCGTTCGAATTATGGCTTGACTTTTTAACAGTAATAACAGGCAGGGCAAAAAGGTAATTTTCGACATTACGACTATTTCGTGACGGCGAAAATGGGGGGGGGGTTAAGGTGAAGAGATGTCAAAAAACGTGACGTCATTTATGATTAAATCACTAATTAAAGGAAAAAAGCATGAAAATATTAAATGAAAATAGCAAACAAACAAAAAATCAAACAATAACAATTAACTCAAACTAATATTTAAATAAACATTAGATATGTAGTGGTAGCTCTAGAAAAATAGGGAGTTTTTCAATGTATAAAAATTGCATCTCATAATATTATAATAATAATAATTCTAGAACTGATGTTTATTGTCAGTCAATTAAAGTTTAAATTGTTTAAAGGGCAGAATTAAAAAAAAAAACGCATGCTTCGTATTTAAACACAAGACAAACGTATTTAATAGCAAACATCAATACATTTCCATACAAATAGAAATTAAAGGGAAATGACTCAAAATAATATTTTCTTAAGATGGCCGCTGTTTTTCCCACGTTTTCTTTAACTTGCTTTCTCTGTGTCTTTGTTTGTTTGTTTGTCTTTCCAATCAAATCTTGCGATCGAAATTTCTGGCACTTCCCAGTTAGCTAGCGCGCTGAAATTTTCAGGGAAGCTTTCTTTTGGATGACCATTGAATATTCAATTGTTATTATTACTAAATTGATCAATGGAAACATTTTATTGAGCATTTTAGACCGCTATATAATCTATATATATAATTCTCCTCTGCTAGCCATTAGAAAAAAAACCAGCGACGCGTACCTCGCGCGCAGTGAAGCGAACGATCACATGTCGCCACAGGCTTAGGGGCAGAGAATTTAGCTTGAACCGAGTTTAAACTTACAGGAGGTAGGCCAGTTTGGGGGAGACGATATGGTCGAGTGGTTGGGCACACGATTGCTATCCCACTCGACACGGGTTCAAATCTATGTGTTCTAGTCAGTAACGTATTCAAACAACGTGTTTTTTACGAGTTGTCTTTTTACGAGTTGTCTTTTTACGAGTTGTCTTTTTACGAGTTGTCTTCGTTTACCCAAAAAAAGTGAAAAGATAAAATCGATAGCAAGATTTTAATGCAAACAAACAGACAAAGACTAAAAAGTAGAAAATAATAATCATTAAAAAAGTTTTAAAAAACCCACGTTTTCTGATTGAACTAAAAAGTAGAAAATAAATGCTATAGGCCCTACATCACAATAATGCAAGCGATCACTCTACTATAAGCGAGCAAAAACGTGGGGCGCCGTGATTTTCTTACAGTTTCTAATACTGTTGACTCTCTACAAGCTCCCTAATAAAAGTCAATAGTATTATCTAATCAATAGTAATATAACTTTTACTTCGGCGCCCCACGTTTTTGATCGCTTATAGTAGAGTGATCGCTTGCATTATTGTGATGTAGGGCCTATAGCATTTATTTTCTACTTTTTAGTTCAATCAGAAAACGTGGGTTTTTTAAAACTTTTTTAATGATTATTATTAATAGCAAAATTAGTATCTGGAACATCGTTGTTAAACCTTAATTTCATGACATTTTTATTGATTTAACCCTTAAATATGGTTAAATATTCAATTATCTTTAGTATTTTAGTAGAATATGCAAAAATATCTTCATATTTAAGCCATATTTATTAGTTACCTTATCTCTACATTACTAGTGACGACCGAATTGATTACGCTAAAACGATAGATTACCGGCCTAATAATCTATCTATAGTATTCTATAGGCCTATATTTTATATATAATTTATATAATTCTCTTCTGGGAGACGCTAGAAAACAAGCTGTAAACGCCAAACGCGCTCCCTACCATCCCCACCCCTACATGGTCTTAGTGAGCTGTGGTTCACGCTAAGTTTACCTTAGTGGAGTCGGGTTTAGTAACGGCTATTAGGGGCAGATAATTTAGTTTGAAACGATTTTAAACGTTGGGGGGGGGGGGTGTTATGGTCCTTAACGAGCTACTTATAGTGTTTTAAAGAAATATTTTCAGTGTCTGCGTTGGTACTGTCGAATTCACAAATTATGAATTACTGAAAAGTAGAAAAAACAACAACTAAATAGCGGCGTATGTTATGCCGCGGGCCGGCTCGTACTAAATAATAGGGTTTTAATATCTAGATCTAGAATCTAGCTCTTAACATGGCGTAAAGCAGGGGTCTCCGAACTACGGCCCGTGGATGCGGCCCGCGAAGTCCTCTCATCCGGCCCGCGGAGATCTTTTTGTCCAAGGAAAAATTGTTTGTTGGTGATAGCTGAGGAACTTTGGCCAAAAAAACTAAAGACATGCCTGGGAGAAACTGGCCCCCAAACTGAAATTCGATAGTTAATGCGGCCCTCGGATTGAAAAGTTTGGAGACCCCTGGCGTAAAGTAAAGCATTTAAATCTAGAAATCTAATTGTCTCTAAGATCTAAAATCTCGCTCTATAATCTAATCATTTTTTTAGCAAACGAAATTTTCTGAAATTGAAATAGATTGTATGACTAGACTTATATCTAGAATCTGCTACTTAAATTAAATTGTAAAAAGTTTATACAAGCATGTAGTTGATATTATTGTAGTATAGGGCCTAGAAGGCTTTAATAAATTACTAAGGCCTACCTACTTTGTGTCTTTTTTACAGCAATATGTATCTGATACTGGACTGAGTTTAATTAAATTCAAATGCATTTCTAGTAATTGGTCTACTTAGTTTATGTAGCCTAGTAGTAGAATCTAGATCATACCAGCCAACAACAAATAACCACATTATTATTATTTGGTTAATGATTAGGCTATTTTTTTTAAAAATCCACTGTTTATAAAAGAAACAAATCAAGCTAGAAACATAAGTGAAATGATTTAGAGTAATAACAATGGACCCAGTCTACAATTGATACAATTGCAGGTCTAAATAGGGCCTACAGTCTAGTAGTTTACAGTAGGCACCTAGTGTGTAGCTAGTATACTAGTGTGTAGCTTTCCCCTGATAAGCCATGTGTGCTATAAATGACATAACATGACATTGAGAAATGTTGAGGGGAGAGCAGTGGGACTTTCCCCTTTGTTCTCCCTGCTGGGCCCTGAGGGTCAAAATTATATAAGAGATACTATCTCTAAGGGGCTGGGTATCACAGAGGTGAGAACTGTTCAGGGAAGGGCAGTGGTACTGGCTCCTCTTTGGTTTTATTGTGGGTTAGAAAAATGTGGGGGCTGGCCATCATGAGGGTTGAACATCAGTATTAATGTGTCTGATCACTTCCCTGCTGGATTATAAGGGTCTTAAATTGTATGACATTCTACCCAGATTGGGTGAGATTGGTTATTACCCATGAATTATATTAGCCATTGTATTTTGGGTTTTGTAGGAGTTAAGTGGTCTAACGTTTGCTACAGTAGTGTGGTTGTACTAGATCTATTGCTACTAAATCTTGTACTTAACAGAGAATCTAGAATCTACATTAACCAGATCTAGATAACCTATAATATATTACTGCATTTGATCAGATTCGTCTATTTAAACTCTAAACGCAAACAGAATTACTAACAGTATTTTTATTTAGAAATTTCGGCCACATATTTATATTATCCACAAAACTGTCAAAAACAGTATAAGAATCCTCAATTCCTAAGAGTTCGTGTTTTTTAACGTATTTTTCCTGTTCCGCTGGTGCAGTTCTTTACATACAGTGAACGTGTCCAGCGCTGGTGAACAGCTGATTGTGTTTACGTCTGGTGTACACCACTGTGGCGGCGGACGCAGGTATCACGTGATTTAGGTCACGTGTTTGCAAGGACTCTATACGAGCCCTTTTTATTATCGAATCTATGAAGTGAAAAACTATTATTATATTTGGCAGACACGGACAAAAACAGCGTTTTTACGGCCGTTTGACATACCTAGATCTACTTCAAATTCCTCATTTTAGGCATGACTATTCCTACTTTTGGCTGACAAAGTTATTGTTACTCCCTCTAAAAAATAATTGTATTTCTACTAATTTTATTTTTCATATTTTTCTAATCCAGCTGTAACACTGCCTAAACCCCAAGAAGAAGTCTCATTAAAAAGAAAAACACCTTGTGTTTCAAGTAAAGGAAAAAAGAAACATTAACTCATTGGGTATCAAATGCTATCCAACCCAACCTCCACGACCAACTATTTAAATAGTTTAAATACACCCCCTCAGATGGCTAGTTTTTCTCAACCTTTAAACAATGTAGCAGTGCCTAGTTATATGTTGCCACCTAATAAATCAGTTTTACGTCCTGCAGAAGGACATAAGCATAATAGCCATAGTTTATTAGGTCCTGTAGCAAGTACAAAATTAACATTTTCTGTGACACCTCAAGTGACTTTGCCTTTTACAACCACAACACATTCCATTTTAAACTCTACATTAACCAGCCCTCTGTCTAGCTGTGTTACTTATAAAATAATACATGTTAGTCCTGATGAAGTTATCCTTTCTCCATCAAACTGCACACCTCAGTCATGTGAACAAGTTCTAGGAATACCTTCTGCAGTTACGCATCCAGTGGCATTAACCAGCCCTCTGTCTAGCTGTGTTACTTATAAAATAATACATGTTAGTCCTGATGAAGTTATCCTTTCTCCATCAAACTGCACAGCTCAGTCACGTGAACAAGTTCCAGGAATACCTTCTGCAGTTAAGCATCCCGTGGCATTAAATGTAACAGAAGTAAATGTCAATACACCTCTATTTCCTCATTCACCATCTAATGCTGGAAAAATAAACCAATCAAAACCATCCATAAATATTAATGATAATGTGTACAGCGCATCAGATTTAAATAAACTTTTAAACAATGCCGACAAAATTGACCTTAGTACACCCAGGAAGGTAAATATTCGAACTAGGAACAATGAAATTGCAGTTTTATCTTTGGCGTCATTTGATAAAACGTCCAGTAAATCACTACTGAATTTATCTTTCCAAAATCCACAAAGCACTCCAGCAGTAAGCCCGTCATCACCAAGTTCTTCATCCTTGCGTACTTTAAAAACCTCTCAGTTGTCACCTCAGACACTGCTATGCATTATTAGTTCACACTTACATGGTCAACCTTTTAAAGCCAGGGAACTTAGAGGAGATAAAGGCAGCGTTCCCTCCCATGTGATGGGATCAAACAAACCAGCTGCTCCGTGCCACACATTAAACATGGGTGGCAAAGTTAAACCAACAACATACTCTGCTGCTGTTTCACAACCACCAGTTTCAAGCCACAAAGACAACCTGACATACACAACATTCACATACACTAATGTTGCTACACTTCCAGCTGTTTCTAGTTACAAGGAACCATTTGGCACTCCAGCAAGCAGAGCTGAAGCAAAATTGCCATACACTAATGTTGCTACACTACCAGCTGTTTCTAGTTACAAGGAACCATTTGGCACTCCAGCAAGCAGAGCTGAAGCAAAATTGCCATACACTAATGTTGCTACACTACCAGCTGTTTCTAGTTACAAGGAACCATTTGGCACTCCAGCAAGCAGAGCTAAAGCAACATTAACATACACTAATGTTGCTACACTACCAACTGTTTCTAGTTACAAGGAACCATTTGGCACTCCAGCAAGCAGAGCTGAAGGAACATTAACATACACTAATGTTGCTACACTACCAGCTGTTTCTAGTTACAAGGAACCATTTGGCACTCCAGCAAGCAGAGCTAAAGCAACATTAACATACACTAATGTTGCTACACTACCAACTGTTTCTAGTTACAAGGAACCATTTGGCACTCCAGCAAGCAGAGCTGAAGGAACATTAACATACACTAATGTTGCTACACTACCAGCTGTTTCTAGTTACAAGGAACCATTTGGCACTCCAGCAAGCAGAGCTAAAGCAACATTAACATACACTAATGTTGCTACACTACCAACTGTTTCTAGTTACAAGGAACCATTTGGCACTCCAGCAAGCAGAGCTGAAGGAACATTAACATACACTAATGTTGCTACACTACCAGCTGTTTCTAGTTACAAGGAACCATTTGGCACTCCAGCAAGCAGAGCTAAAGCAACATTAACATACACTAATGTTGCTACACTACCAACTGTTTCTAGTTACAAGGAACCATTTGGCACTCCAGCAAGCAGAGCTGAAGCAACTTTAACATACACTAATGTTGCTTTATCACCGGCTGTTTCTAGTTCACAGGCTCCAGATGTTAAGCCCTTAATCCACAATGTACCTGATGATGACAAGTCAGATGATCCTGTTCCACAGCCTCCAGCAGACAGGGTAACAGAAAGAGCTGGTACACACCAACCTGTAAAAACAGCTTCACACAGTATTCCAGACCTCAATCATGTCCTTAATCAGCCAGATGGTTTAACTAACTCTTTAAAGCAAGGTGCTTTTTCAAGTCGGCATCCTCAGTTTAAAAAATCTAGCAGTTCAACAAGGCTGAAATCAGTTGTTGACAGGCACAATGGAACATCTTCAACTGTTATTTCAGGGTCAGGAGGTATCAAGTTGAAAATAAGATTAAGTGAAAACAAAAACTCAGCTAGCAAACATAGTATCGATCCATTGATTACTAAAGAAGGTGTGAACGGAGATGAAACTGGTTCTCATCTGTTGCAACAAGCTGCTGGTAAAAATGAGACAGTAAACAAAGAAGCTGTAGCCTGTGACAGAGCTGAGACCGCAGAAGAAATTTTCCAGCGCATTCAGGGGCAGGCGATGCAAGAAGTGTTCAAGGCACAACTTGGGGTAGGCTCAGTTAGTCGCAGCCTGCGGCCGACAAGACATAACCTGGCATTTTTTGACAAACCTATAGAAAGGGATCAGTCCAAAAAGCAAAAGAGTGAACTAGATAGATCAGTTGTTGAAGGTAGCTTGAAGGTTAATTCAGAAGTTCCATGTGTCAGTAAAAAAAGTTTGGAGGAAAAAGAATGCAAGAAAAGGAGACACTTTTCTGAGGAACCTGATCTAGTTAAATTTCCAAGGCTGTCTATTAATGACTGTCCCAGATTAAAACAAGACAACAGTATATCCTACCGTAACAAAATAGCTGGCCACAAGGTGTATGTGGAACCATTGGTAGAACAGTGGAAAGTTGATCAGTCTGTGGATATAGAAATAGACAGAGCAGAGGTGGAGAATGAGATTGGAGAAAACTTTGAATCTCTCATCAACATGAGCAATGAAAAAGCCGTTGCAGTACCTGCGTCCCCAGTGTTAAACTGTATCCGCAGGTATAGTGCTGACAGCAGCGCCTGTAGCTCTGATTCACCCGCTGACATGTTATCTCAGGAAAAAGTATTTTATCAACCTAAGGATTCTGTAGATAAATTACCATTTAGTCAATTGAATATTTCAAATACAAGTTCTCAAAGAGTAAAATTACATCAGTGTGCATCAGGAGACATTGCACATGCAGTAAGTCCGTGTATGACAGAGAAAGATAATGAATTAGACATAAATGTGTTAAATCCTTGTTCTTTAAGTGTTTTGCATGATAGGCAAAAATCAGTATCTGGAAATTCAGTTGAGAATATGTCATACTGTTCAGCATTGCTTAGTGACCTCAACACAGTTATCAAAAGGGAAGTCATTAATTACAGTTGTGAAGAAGCAATCAATATAAAAACTTCCAGTGTAGACCCTTTCCTTGTAACATCTGAAGATTCTGTGTTAAAAACATCTGATAACATAAAACAAGAAGCAGTGAATGATGAACATATAACTTCAGAGGCTAATCAGCAACACTTTGATCAAGCAAGCTTTGAAAACCAAATTGACAAGCAAAAATCAGTATCTGGAAAAACAGTTGAGAATAGGTCATACTGTTCAGCATTGCTTAGTGACCTCAACACAATTATCAAAAGTGAAGTCATTAATTACAGTTGTGAAGAAGCAATCAATATAAAAACTTCCAGTGTAGACCCTTTCCTTGTAACATCTGAAGATTCTGTGTTAAAAACATCTGATAACATAAAACAAGAAGCAGTGAATGATGAACATATAACTTCAGAGGCTAATCAGCAACACTTTGATCAAGCAAGCTTTGAAAACCAAATTGACAAAACTCAAGAAAGTCCAAATCCAACACCAACTGTTTCACCGAAACCTATTTTCAGCACTAAACCCCTAGACATGCCCAGCAATGAGATAACTGCTGGCGTAGATCCAACCCTAGATTCTTCCTCTCTAACGACACAAGAATTAGATCCGTCATTGAAAAAGACACCAACAGATACGGATTCTCTTACACAGCCTGTTGAAAGTGAATTAGTTAAAATTGAATCCCTCCCACCATCTTCTTCCATATCAGAATCCATTGAAATTTCAACAGCAAGTGAAATAGAAGAATCTGGTAAAGAACTTGAAGACGATTTATCTATGACAGGAGGGTCATTGGCAGACACGAATGAAAGCCAGCAGTCTGTTGAGAGCAAACTCGACAGTTTTTTTTATTATCTCAATCAACGTTTAATTAAAGCTAAAATAAAAAATAAGAGATTAAGAAATAAAGAAAAAACATTAGTAGCAGATAATCAACAACCGCAGGAAGGTAGTAATGAATGTTTGCTTTCCAACATTTCACCACCAGTTGAACACATTCAAGTAGAAACTCCTGTGTCTGACACTTCCTCAATCTGTACACTCTGTACTGACGCAACAAATTCTACTATATTGGTACCATCTACATCTGCCATCTCACCAAAAAATGAACCATCAGTTGAAAATAATGTAGAAACCTCTGCTTTGCTGGACACAAGGTCAACAGAAATATCAACAGGGTCTATGCACCTTCCTGCGATACGACCTGTAGAAAACATTGTTTTAACACAACAGCAAACAGTTGCTAGTCCCAAGACCTGTGAATATCTAACAGCCCACAATGGTACCAGTGTAGATACATCTTCTATACCTAGTGTGTTTGGGTTGAATACACCAAGTAGTAGTGAAATGCAGCCTAGTGTAGAAGCTGTGCAGATTGTAGTACCTGAACCATTGTCACCATCTAAAAGCCATAGGATGCACCAAAGTGTTCCACTGGGTGATTTTAGGCCCATTGAATCCACCCATTCCACACCTGGTCTTTGTGAGACTGACCTTACATCAGCAGATAACAGCACGGCTCGACCACTGGCTGAGACTGCTGATAACTCCACTTGCTCCATGCCCAGTAATAATGAAATAGATATTGGTACAGAAGAGTTTCTGTCCTGCCCGTCTCTTCATCCAAACCTGGACTCCCTTCCCTCTCCTAACAGTGAGGTCACATCTAGAGCCTTTAGTAAACCGTGTAGAGTTTTAGTATCCCAAAACAATTCTTCTCAATCATCTTCAAGATTTTCTCCAATAAATACTGGAAGCTCCGCCTCTTCTTTCTCACCGACCAAACTTCCAAACACAGTGACAAAACCTATAGAAAGGGATCAGTCCAAAAAGCAAAAGAGTGAACTAGATAGATCAGTTGTTGAAGGTAGCTTGAAGGTTAATTCAGAAGTTCCATGTGTCAGTAAAAAAAGTTTGGAGGAAAAAGAATGCAAGAAAAGGAGACACTTTTCTGAGGAACCTGATCTAGTTAAATTTCCAAGGCTGTCTATTAATGACTGTCCCAGATTAAAACAAGACAACAGTATATCCTACCGTAACAAAATAGCTGGCCACAAGGTGTATGTGGAACCATTGGTAGAACAGTGGAAAGTTGATCAGTCTGTGGATATAGAAATAGACAGAGCAGAGGTGGAGAATGAGATTGGAGAAAACTTTGAATCTCTCATCAACATGAGCAATGAAAAAGCCGTTGCAGTACCTGCGTCCCCAGTGTTAAACTGTATCCGCAGGTATAGTGCTGACAGCAGCGCCTGTAGCTCTGATTCACCCGCTGACATGTTATCTCAGGAAAAAGTATTTTATCAACCTAAGGATTCTGTAGATAAATTACCATTTAGTCAATTGAATATTTCAAATACAAGTTCTCAAAGAGTAAAATTACATCAGTGTGCATCAGGAGACATTGCACATGCAGTAAGTCCGTGTATGACAGAGAAAGATAATGAATTAGACATAAATGTGTTAAATCCTTGTTCTTTAAGTGTTTTGCATGATAGGCAAAAATCAGTATCTGGAAATTCAGTTGAGAATATGTCATACTGTTCAGCATTGCTTAGTGACCTCAACACAGTTATCAAAAGGGAAGTCATTAATTACAGTTGTGAAGAAGCAATCAATATAAAAACTTCCAGTGTAGACCCTTTCCTTGTAACATCTGAAGATTCTGTGTTAAAAACATCTGATAACATAAAACAAGAAGCAGTGAATGATGAACATATAACTTCAGAGGCTAATCAGCAACACTTTGATCAAGCAAGCTTTGAAAACCAAATTGACAAGCAAAAATCAGTATCTGGAAAAACAGTTGAGAATAGGTCATACTGTTCAGCATTGCTTAGTGACCTCAACACAATTATCAAAAGTGAAGTCATTAATTACAGTTGTGAAGAAGCAATCAATATAAAAACTTCCAGTGTAGACCCTTTCCTTGTAACATCTGAAGATTCTGTGTTAAAAACATCTGATAACATAAAACAAGAAGCAGTGAATGATGAACATATAACTTCAGAGGCTAATCAGCAACACTTTGATCAAGCAAGCTTTGAAAACCAAATTGACAAAACTCAAGAAAGTCCAAATCCAACACCAACTGTTTCACCGAAACCTATTTTCAGCACTAAACCCCTAGACATGCCCAGCAATGAGATAACTGCTGGCGTAGATCCAACCCTAGATTCTTCCTCTCTAACGACACAAGAATTAGATCCGTCATTGAAAAAGACACCAACAGATACGGATTCTCTTACACAGCCTGTTGAAAGTGAATTAGTTAAAATTGAATCCCTCCCACCATCTTCTTCCATATCAGAATCCATTGAAATTTCAACAGCAAGTGAAATAGAAGAATCTGGTAAAGAACTTGAAGACGATTTATCTATGACAGGAGGGTCATTGGCAGACACGAATGAAAGCCAGCAGTCTGTTGAGAGCAAACTCGACAGTTTTTTTTATTATCTCAATCAACGTTTAATTAAAGCTAAAATAAAAAATAAGAGATTAAGAAATAAAGAAATAACATTAGTAGCAGATAATCAACAACCGCAGGAAGGTAGTAATGAATGTTTGCTTTCCAACATTTCACCACCAGTTGAACACATTCAAGTAGAAACTCCTGTGTCTGACACTTCCTCAATCTGTACACTCTGTACTGACGCAACAAATTCTACTATATTGGTACCATCTACATCTGCCATCTCACCAAAAAATGAACCATCAGTTGAAAATAATGTAGAAACCTCTGCTTTGCTGGACACAAGGTCAACAGAAATATCAACAGGGTCTATGCACCTTCCTGCGATACGACCTGTAGAAAACATTGTTTTAACACAACAGCAAACAGTTGCTAGTCCCAAGACCTGTGAATATCTAACAGCCCACAATGGTACCAGTGTAGATACATCTTCTATACCTAGTGTGTTTGGATTGAATACACCAAGTAGTAGTGAAATGCAGCCTAGTGTAGAAGCTGTGCAGATTGTAGTACCTGAACCATTGTCACCATCTAAAAGCCATAGGATGCACCAAAGTGTTCCACTGGGTGATTTTAGGCCCATTGAATCCACCCATTCCACACCTGGTCTTTGTGAGACTGACCTTACATCAGCAGATAACAGCACGGCTCGACCACTGGCTGAGACTGCTGATAACTCCACTTGCTCCATGCCCAGTAATAATGAAATAGATATTGGTACAGAAGAGTTTCTGTCCTGCCCGTCTCTTCATCCAAACCTGGACTCCCTTCCCTCTCCTAACAGTGAGGTCACATGTAGAGCCTTTAGTAAACCGTGTAGAGTTTTAGTATCCCAAAACAATTCTTCTCAATCATCTTCAAGATTTTCTCCAATAAATACTGGAAGCTCCGCCTCTTCTTTCTCACCGACCAAACTTCCAAACACACAAGTGTACCTCAATAAAAGGAATGCAAACCAAAGAGGTAGGTCAAAAGCAAGAAGAAAATTTCTCTCCCTGCCTAGATTTAATAAAAGAAGAGCACAGGCTAAAGAACCTCAGCAACTCTACCTGCCCACTGTATCTCAGGAATCAGAGTCAGTCACCAGCGACTTGAGTAAAAAGTTTTCCTCCTCAAGATTGTTGACTGCCAACAAAACACCAGTACAGAAGAAGCAGGAGGCAGTAACCAACTCCATGCCTGACAACAACACTCAAACACAGAAGCAACTAGAGGCTATTGATAGCTCCAAACTGATTGTCCCTGAGCCTATTAGCACAGAAGAATTGTCCAAGACACCAAGCCTCAGCCCAACAGATTTGAATAAATTTTCTGAAGTATCATGTGATCAATCAAGGCTAACACACTCAGCACAAGTTTTGACCAAAAATAACGTACAATTATTTAAATCTGCTGCTAGAAATGAATTTTCATTTAATCATGACGAGTCAATTAAACCTATTGTATCTAAAACAACTGCTAAAAAAATGACAATAGTTTCAGAAGAGCTGTTGTCAAGTTTTCCCAAATGTTGTGTCGTCGTCCAAAAAGTTGAAGACATGCAGCTAGAACCAGGGCCTAGTGCGGGTACTTACATAATCAGGAACAGTGAGCTGGTACAACCTGGCAGCAAGAAACCTGATAACTTACTAGATATGGATATAGGTATGTCTTGTGTAATAAATAAACATCAAGACATTACACAAGTACCATTTCCAGCTCAAGGTTGGAGAAGAGAGGTGGTTAAAAGAAAGCCATCTCTACGTAGAGACATATATTACTTTTCTCCTGATGGGAGCAGACTAGTAAGTACAGTGTAAATGTTTGTAGAATAGTATTAAGTGTAGCACAAAATTAGTATGCTGTTATTAACATGTTTTCTCATTTTTTTTCTAGAGATCAATAGCAGAGGTTTCTGTCTATTGTGAGTATATTTTGAATTTGTAACAATGATATTTTTAACAAAAGTAATCACAGTCAAGCTGTTTTTATTTCCTTGTTCAATAAAATACATTTTTCCCCAGTGCTGAAAAATAAAGATGTTGATCTCACCTTGGATAATTTTTCTTTTAAACGCCACCCTTTGTACAAGCCACCATTTGAGATTGTAAGAACTGCAAAATAAACAAAATGCTGATTTCTCAACCTAATAGAAGAGCCAAAAGGTACAATTTTCTAAATTTCCCAGCTTTCAAAGAACCACTAAAAATTTTACTTCAATATTTGGTATTTGATTAGTATTAGGTAAATAATTTGTATTTATTTAAAATAAATAGATTTAAATATAAAAAAATATTTATTCATATAAAATCCTAATATATAAAGCCCATGCGCAAAATTCTCTTTCTCTCTCTCTCTCTCTCTCTCTCTCTCTCTCTCTCTCTCTCTCTCTCTCTCTCTCTCTGTCAGCAAAATATTTTCACAGGGTATGATATCAGTATCATCAGCGTTATATGGAAAATTTGATGTGGAATTTTGTTGAAAATAATATGTTAGATGTTTTAAATATATAAACAAAATATTAAAAAAGAAGAAAAATAAAAATAAAGGCATATTCAAATGTAGAAAATCATTTTTAATTATGCAATCGAAAAATTGTTTATTTTAAATGTATATCTACCATATTATTTTCAACAAAAGACTGTATCATCAAGTTTCCATATATCGCTGAAGATTCTGATCTGATAACCTGTGAAAATATTTTGCGGACAGAGAGAGAGGGAAAGAGAGAGAGAGAAGTGTGCACATGGTTTTTTATATATTAAAATGTTTCTATTTTATTAGACAAAATTACAATTTTATCAAATTTTATAATTTTATTATGGCCTCCTGATATATACACTGATATCAGGTACAAGAGGGGGGTGCTGAGAAACAGTCGCTTCTTTCATTTATCATGTCGTAGGTCTATTCTGCTTCATCTACTTAAGTAATATCGTTCATTACATTTTTACAATAAGGACTTGTGCAGTAATATGTTTTTGCATTTCTATTATACTAGGCATGCTGCCCAGCTTTGCTTAGGCTTTCGAAAACATTGAGAATTTGAATGCTTAATTAATTCGCCCGAGGGTCGGTCTACGACCTCAGGAGTTATGAAGAGGTTCTTCCGTGGACATTTTTTTTCGATTTATAGCTCATATAAGGCGCCGGTCAGTCGAGGTCAGTTTTGACCCCATCATCGTAGACTTTTCGGCCAACCGGCTCCCGTGTTCTGTCGCCCCAAGGCAAGATCCTGACACATCCAGTCCAGTATAACTTAGGCTTTAAGCTTGATTATAATTTTTTAGTTTTTCAAAAAATGCGAGTCCCAGCTGATGCAATAAAATTATAATTTTTTTTTAATTTTTCAAAAATGTGAATCCATGATGATGCAATGAAAAAACCACCTCTGCCATATTTTTTTTCTTGTTTAACATTGGCTTAAATTATGTAGGTCTAAGCTTTTTTTGCCACGCCCACAAATTTTTAAAAGGCCATATCTTAACTCCTAATGGACACCAGCGAGAAAAGTCTCAAAGGTATTTGAGAGGTCCATAAATTAATTTAAAAATCATGCACAGCGTAGTTACAATTAATATGGTTATAAAATCCTGCCTGTCTGGTTTTTTTCGGACTTTACTAAAGATTGGATGTATTTGATGTTTTTAATATTTTCGGTAACTAAATAAAAATTTAAAAAAAAAGCAAAAACAATTTGGTTTTCACGTGTAATGGCGACATAAACAGTGGCATCCTGCTATTGGATAGGCCGCCATAAATTTTATTGTATACATTGTAAGCTAAAAATAGAAAACTAGGTCATGGCGGTTTTAAATTTGCATTGTTATTTAAAAACTTGATCTGCAAAGTTTTGTAAACAAATACTTATCCATCACTAAGTTACTGTACAGCCAATCAATATATTTGTCTTACAAAAGTGAAACATCCGGTTATAACTTAGGCTTGATGAAAATAGATAGAAATGTAGCCTTAAACTCAACAAATTATTTTCAAGTTCTCTGGATTTGCAACTTTTTTGGCATTTATTTTAAAAATATAAAATTTCTAAATTAATTTTAGGCTTAAGTAAGGTTCTAAATCTAAAAATCACATTTTTATTCCATGTCAACAACATTATGGAAGGAATCTTGTCAACTCACTGGTGTCCATTAAGCTAGAGACACAAAATGGTTATCGAAGTGTTGGGGAAAAAATCCTGTTTTTTTTTTTTTTTTGTGGAATAATTTTATTTGAAATTAATGGAGTTTAAAAACTACAAGCAACAACCTACTTTCAAATACTAAAAAAATATGCAGGCTGTAAAAGATTAGCTTTAAGCTGCTACTAATTCTATTTATTTCAGTACAATTTCTTTTTCTATGTATTTTTGAAAATTAATGAGTACTTTATTTTTGTCATTAGGCTCATTAGGCTGACAACCACCCAAGCTCCTGCCAACACTGGCCAGCCAAGACAGCTACCTCAGACCATCTCAATAGATCAAGTTCCAATCTCTACTACCACCCTATCTTAGGCTTTGGGTAAAAGCATATATACTTTTGTGCTTTCTTTTAAAAAGTTCTTTTATTTTTATTTGCTTTTTTTTAACAGTTTAAAAATCCATAAGAAATTGCCTCTCTCACCCGATTTTTTTTTTAATCCTCAAAATAATACTTTTATTAAAAATAATTAGGGCCGTGTTGTTATAATACATTTTAATTTATTTACTATTTTTATTTTTAACTATTTCTACTTTCTGAATTTTAAGGCTTAAGTAAGCATAATTATTCTTATGTTTTTGTTGGTCTTTTCAAATATTTATAAAATATAAAAATTGATCAAGATTGCAGCAATAGGTGTGAAACTTAAGATATTTATAAATTATAGTAAAAAAAAGAATGTTTTTTAATAGGCCTGTATGCTAGTTAACTAATTTCACTCTTGTGGTGCTTTTGCTTCAGACTTTTGTTCCTGTTTTGTGTGTATTTTTTATATTTACATTATTTCATTTTTGTGTGATTTTATTAAATACATAGTAGTTGCTACATTTTTTTTTCTTTTAAACCTGATACCATACCTCATGCTGTTATGATCTACTGCAACTCATGTTTGTAAGCATGGGACATCCAAGTGCAACTTCTGTATGGTACATGAATAAGTACTTTTATGATTCCATTCCACCTTCATATATTTGTATTTACATTTTTAAAGAAAGATGTTTGTAAAGCTACTATATTCCATTTCATGTATATAGTTATATATAATGGACAGTTTTTCAACTGTTTGTTTTGTTTTATAAGCATTTTACTAGTCAAGATTTTAGTAAACCCATGTTGCCCAGTGATATTAGCCACTCGACATAACAAAATATGTTTTTAAAAACCAAAATAAACATTCCATTTTTAAATTCCATTCCCGAAATTCCGTGGATTGCCTTTAGTTGCTGTGTGGGTGATTCCTCAAATCATGTTGAGGCTGCTTGCCTTAATTTAAATGATACTGTAAGGGGCGAATAGTATTTGAATCTTCTTAATTCACATAAGTGTATTTCTATGCTATTTAATAAGACTTAAGTTAAATTGTTTTTAAGTTTATTTTAAGGATCCAGCCCTACTTACTTATCATAAATCCTTAGCAATTCCAATCTTCATGTTGTACATTGATTAATTATGTTTGTTTTTCCCCGTACTTCTTTAAATGTTGTGTCTTTGAAAAGTAACACTTTTTAAAATTATACACCTGTTAGTTGTAAAATCAAAAAAGTTGACCCGATATTGATATTACATTTTTTTACCTAGTATCAATCTGTTTTTTTTTTTTTGTTTTTTTTTATTAATAACAATTATTATGTGTCCTGGAAATATTTTATTTTAATCTATATTTTTATTCTTCTATATTTATTAGTAACTGTTGTTCAATTCTAATATCTAATATATAAAGCTCAATTCTGTATGTAACATGTAATAAGTTTGTCGTTGTACTTCGATGGATAAGTGTTAGATTATTATTGTGCTCATAGTCTAAATTTATGAGTTAAAAAATTACTATTGAAAGTGTTGGGAAATAATTTTCATTTTTCAAACTGATAGTAATAATTGTCGGCATGTTCATTAAACACAATTTTAAAAAATTATCATCTTTACAAAACTTCTAATTATGTCTGAAAATTATTTATATTTAGTCCTTTAGCACTTACTTCCCTTTGATAAATTAGGAAAACAGAAGCCATGCAGAGCAGGGCCGGGACGGCTAGTGTTTTTATAAATGTATGCTTAATCTATTTGTGCTTATCGAAACCGCTTACATTTTTTACCTTTTTGTCTCTTAAATTTTGTTCAAATGTAAACATAATCACTTTATTAAAAAATCATAATAAATAAATGATGCATTTTGTATTCTACCTGTGTTTGATACTTGTCCTTCCACTATAAATGTATTCCTGTGCATAGTGATGAAAATGAAAGCAAAAAAAAAAAAAATTTATTGGATAAGATAAATATTTAATTTAGAGTAACTGCTTGTTTGGGCTTAAAATAATTAGGCTAGTTTAAAGTTGCATTAAGTACCTACTTGATAAGGCAAGGGGAGAAAAAAAAACTGAATCATTACCAGGGCAGATTTGGAATATTTCATCCTTGTGGGATGGGTGGGTGGATGAATTGTTGGATGTGATGGGTGGGTGGATGGATGAATTGTTGGATGTGATGAAGAGTTCATTGGGTAATCGCCCCTACCACACAATACTATTTTCTTTCAGTAGTTTAATAAGCAGAGTTTTAATTGAGTAGGCGCCCCTAATATTTATTCATATTAAAAAATACACACGTTTCGCACAAAAAAAATTAAAGTATTAGCTACCTCTGCTAAAATAATAAAATTAGTCAGCATATGATAAAGTATTTACATTAGTTACATCAATGGAAGCATTGGCCTTGCATGCATTTTGAAAGTTTGTTTAATTCTGGCTCATAACTTGTTATTTTCAGTTTCAAGCACGCCTCTAGATTTTCATTTGATAGTTGGCTTATTACTTAACTTTTATTATATTCATGTACGATAACTCTTGTCAGCACTCCAGATGTCAACTTTATTGTAGCATTCTGTAGTATAACTGTTCCACGCGTCAAATATTAGTGCCTCAACTCACGGCATTTCTTTTGGTGCTGTGTACTTGTGAAGTGCAACTTGCATGTGGCCCGAGTTGTCTACCATTCAGCTCTACCCTGAAGTTATAGTAGAGTTTGTTGTCAGTGGGAGATGTCTTTGTTATTTCTCTGTATACTTAGAACAAAGTAGACTTTTTGGAAATTTACTGGGTATGCAAGGATATTCATGTTTTGTTGGTAATCTGCAGCCAAGTTTACTTTGCTTGGATATGAAAGTGTATTACGGTGCATACAATTACTGAATTTTCGAAATAACGGCTAAAACTCATTTTCTAACATTGCTTTTTTTATAATGCAAAAGTGTGACGTCACACCATCTAACCCCTCCCTCTCATCACAAAATTACGGACCCCCCTCAACCCTACGAGTGTGACCTCATTTATGGAGACCCCTGAGAGCCTTTGCATACTGATTTAACTGTTTTCTACCTTGATTTTGTAACTGTATAACAAATACCCTTAACAAACAATGACCGGAAAAAAAACGCATTTCCAGCTTTCCTAGATGGAGGGGGGGGCGGTTTTTCGAAGACTAAAATCGTAAAAATATACACTGGTTTAATGAGTAAATAACCGTTATCAATTGGAAAATAGATCCATTGCACTTAAGCGTATTTACGATTGAGCAACATTTAAAAAAAAGAGTTAGTGACGTTTAAAATCCGCTCTACCAACTTTGTCCAAGATGGTGGGGAGGGGCGCTTTTTTACCTACAAAAACCGCAAGGATTTGTACTGGATCGGTGAGTAGGTAATTCGTTTAACACTTAGAAAAGAAACCAATTGTATTAACGCTTAAATGTAATTTTTCACTACTCAGTTTTTTTAATAAATGATGGGACTGGTTCTTTGTACGATTCTTACGATTTTTTCAACTTCAACGTGAGAGATCAGATACCTTAACTTGATTGCATTACATCTTGTATCACTGCATTAAAAGGAAATAAATGTCACGGATTATTGTATCAATATCCGATCAGTATTTTAGTGCTCGCTATAGTGTGTTTTGCCGAGCTCGGCCTTTTTGACCTGGCTCACAAATGAAAAACAAAATAAGTGTTTGGGATCATCCATAAATGTCGTCACGTTTTTTAATTTATTTTTACCTCCGACCTTCCCACCCCCTCCATCACACGTCGTCACAAAAAGCCAGACTTCCCCCCCCCTAAATGACGTCACACCTCAGCCTACAACCCCCCTCAAAATTGCTGTTGAATTTTTCTTAAAACATCGATATTTTTTCCAAAATCTTGTCAGAACTCTGTCTTTTTATCAATTCCTGTTATAATTTATTAAAACCGTTTTCTAAAACGCGAAATGACGGCTAAAACTCGTTTTCTAACATTGCTTTTTTATAATGCAAAAAAGTGACGTCACACCATCTGAACCCCCCACCCCTTTCACCACACACCGTCACAAAATCACGGATACCCCCCCCCCCCTACGAGTGTGACGTCTTTTAAGGAAAACCCCGTTTAACAGAAAAAAGGACCGCCTTTCTGAAAATGCTAATATAAAAATGTATACGATGATAGAATCACATGGTAACTTTCAAATTTCTTAGTCTTTTTAACATTTAAAATATTTAGTCTATTATGCATTTTTTGTTTGTTTAGTATCCCACTAAAGGCTATTCAATTCTGCACATTTAACAGGTATCGTTAAGAAATACGTTGAACGGTCAAAAAAAAGCCCGCGAGTTGAATGAGAGAGGGGTCAAAATACGTTACTTGACTGCCGTTGAAAAATCATCAACAACTATAAAAATTACACATAATTAGATGGCTTAAAATATACTTTTTAATGGTACCAAGGTTATTACTATACGAGCCCATTTTATTATCGAAACTATGAAGTGAAAAGCTACTATATTTGGGCGAAAACGGCGTTTTTTACGGCAGTTTGACATACCTACCATAATACCACCTTACCACTCACCTCCAACATATTGTAACGTTTTTACTGCCCGCAAGCTTGGCCTAATAGTTCATCCAATTTTCATGCTTTAATAACAACTATTTATTAAGATACTAATTTTTCTTCTTGCCCTACTTAGCACGATTGACTGATTCCTAACAAATTCACTACAATATTAAAAAATTTAAAAAGTGATCAATCAACAAAATATCTTTTAAAAAATACACCAGGGATGCCACATACCTCCCATCTCTAGCAAAAATCAAAAGGTATATGATGCATCATAAAAATATACCTGAAACACAATAAAATGTACCTTTTACATACTAATATATGCAACATCATACTTTCTGAAATTATTATCCAACAGACGTACATCAAAAACTTAAATTGTACGCTCTTTCATACCAGAATAAACAATTTAAGAAAAAGATACATTTTTTGTATAGAATTTTTTTCACTTAAGTCTAAAATAAATAAGATTTCATTTATTTTTATAAATTGTATTAACTGTTTTTACAAATAATTGTAGAGCAGTATGATAAAAAAAAAATAATGTTCTCGACAAGCTATTTTCACAACTAAATGGTGTAAACACTTAACCTTTAAGCTATTTTCACAAGTAATTGGTGTCAACTCTAGTCTTATCCTACAGCAGCACAGCTTCCACCAGATTCCAAATACTCCAACAGTGAATCCAGTCCTACGTCTCCTGCCAGAGATGGTAAGTCTTTTGTACGGGGTTAGAGTGTGTTACTATGTGCTGTCCTAGACCCTCGTTCTAATGATCACGTTAGTGTTGTATTTTGTACGGGGTTAGACTAGAGTGTGTTAGTATGAGTATGTGCTGCTAGACCCTCGTTAATCTGGCCGAGTGTATAGGCCTACAACTAGATCTATAAATTGAGTATAACATTTGTTTGTTGTTGTTGTTTTTTTTTTACACTACTGTAACTAACTACTGTTGTTTATTTAAAGTAGGCACAGGCCTATTGGGAAATTTTTCCTAATTATTTAGTAGGCCTAATTTTGGGTGTGGGGAAATTGCGAGACGCGAAAAGCCAAATGGCGAGGCGGGAAAATGCGAGAAGGGCGCGAAAACGGTCGGTCACGTGACTTTTTTGTCTCGCATTTTACCACAAGCCGATACTTACGCTGGGTGGTGTTGAAATGCGAAGATTTCTGCGAAAAATTTACCGCACCCGATTTTCAGTGGTATTTGGTCCAGACTTCAAAGACGTTTCGTTTACATTGTTAAAACTTCCGATTTTTCCGTCGCTAGACATACTGATGATTTGTCAACTCCCCCCATCTTTTGTGTCAACTTAGAATACCACCTTGTTCGAAACCGACGGAAATACCGCCGATGATAGATCAACTTCTGTCTTTTGTGTGGAACGCCGAGGCCGCCTGATTTACCGTCTTTGAAAATCGCCGTGCCCGGATCCGCTGCCGCCGCAAACATATTTTCTATTGTTGCATAGAAATTTTGTATTGTAGCCGCCGCCTACGATTTTTTTCTAGCTTTTTTTACCATATAAATCTAAGCACAAGGAAATGCCTACATCATTTGGATACAACAAAATAAAGTGACGTCACCGATATTATCAGTTGCTCGTGCTATATCGTAAGCTACGGGCCTACTTCAAATATTTTTAAAACCAAGTTGAACTTATCTGAATTTTTTGGTTTTGGTGGTGGTGTTATTTGGGGTCTTCCATAAATGACGTCACACTCGTAGGGGGGGGGGGGGTCTGTAATTTTATGACGATGTGTGTTGAGGGGGAGGGGGGGGGGGGGTAGATGTGAAGTCACACTATAAAAAAGCAATGTTAGAAAAAGAATTTTAGACGTTTTTTCGCGTTTTAGAAAACTGTTTTAATACATTGTAATAGGAATTGATTAAAATACTCTATTTTGACCGAAATTAGACAAGATTTTGGGAAAATATCGATGTTTTTAAAAAACTCAACTGCTGGTGACAACAATGAGCCAAAATTACAGAAATGATAAAAAATACAAATTATAAAAAACGGAAAACAGATGTTGAGCGTGCGGATGATGATGATGAGAACATGGGTGCCAGTGTTGTTTGTGGGATGAACGAGGAGGTCAACTGTGATGAGAATGTGAAATGTTGTGAATGTGGATTGGAAGAAGTAGCAAAAGAAAAATGTATAAATGGGAGTCTAATGAACTGGGTTGGGTGTACTATGTGTGAAAGATGGTGTCACGAGGTGTGTTTAAGGACTGTTTCAGAAGATTTTGTTTGTAAATTTTGTTTGTAATTAAAATTACTTAATAAAAAAATAAATTGCACTTTTTAGAATTTTTTATACTTTTACACTTTTTGCAAGTACAAAAATCCATAAATATATGTTGCAAAATATCTCTCCTGCTGACAAGATTATACCAATTCACAATGACACAGCTCACGTTTGTATAAACATGAGCGGGCTAGATTTTTAAATTAATGCCGACTGAGACGGGATTTTCCTCTCGCTAACAAGAGCGGGCGATGACAGTAGCACAGCAACGATGTTAGGATTTTTAATAAGATAGATCTAGATATAGAACTATCTATCTTCTTAGTATCTAGATAAAAAATAACAACATACAACACTCGTGTTAAAGGGTATGGCTAAATTATTGTTTATTTTAAAACAAAAAAAAATAATTTAAATAAAGATGGAAAAAAAGAAAAAAACTTTTTTCGCAAAAAAGTGTCTCGCTATTTACCCTTAATTCCGCAGGTATGTCTCGCATTACCTTCTCGCATTTTCCCGCCTCGCCATTTCGCTTTTCGCGTCTCGCAATTTCCCCACACCCCCTAATTTTAGTAATTATCATAGAATGATAAAATGGACACAGATTAATCCTATACTATAGGACCTATAGTATAGGCCCCTACCCCATTGATAAAAATACCAAATTTATCATTCTAGGCCTAATAGTTTTTTTTATATGAATTTTTAAAGTTATGTGTTAATACTGTTAAACTTGTTATAATTTTATATTATATAGGCCTAGGCCTAGATTATCATTGCAACTAGTGTAACGTCAGATTTATTGTGTGATTGGCTTTATGCTTGCATACCACTGCTGCTATTTGAGATATAGATCTAGGCCTAATTATTAATTATAAAACTTTACACATTAGTTAGGCATTTCGATGTCAGCCAATTTGTTTAATCTGGCCACATCCGAACTTTTTCATGCCAACTTTTGTAATTTCGGCCATTTTCCACCCAAGTGCTTAGTTATCACGAGAGAATCGGTAATTTAATGTATTCGATACGTCGAAGTGGGCTGTTTTTATATTCTATGCTTCTATGGAAAACTATTAATTACATTTTAACATATCGATACCAATTTTATCGAGCTATCTTAGGGAGCAAGTCTCTTTAAACGCAGTACCCAACCTCTTTCATTGAGTATTAATTTTAGCAAGAAAATAAAGTATAATAAGTTAGACATTAGTTGTAACGAGCATCCTAACCATTCTCAAGAACAAAAATAACAGTTTCATAGAGTTCTTTCCATTGGAACATGCTTAAAAAGCATTGGGAAATCTTGAGGGGGTCCCGCGGACACAATTTTGTACCATGGCGATAGGGGGCAGCGAGGTTACCTATTATCGATAGAACAAAATTTCGGCATTTAAAAAAGAGAATAAGTTCAGGAAACTAGTAAATAAGTAATGCCAAACTATTTGATGGATGGAATTGTTGGTTTTATGTTTTTTTTTAGCTCTTTGTAAGCAGTTATGGCTTTTTGCGTGAAGTGATGTGGATCTACGCAATTTTAATAACGGCCGAGTTGAAATTTTCATGACGGCCCATACTCCATAGAATAGGCATGAAATATAAAAAAATCACACATTTGATAGATCTATTACTGTTTAGTTAGTGTTTAACAGTATTTATTGAAGTGGCAAGCTTATATACAATGTTTTTATGGATTAAATAAAATTTAAAGCAATGGAATTAATAGTCCCATTCATTAATAATCTTCCATATTAGTTAATTATGTTTTAAAATGACTTGTGGATGATGTCTTAACTTTAATTTCCCAGTTTCAGGAAAAATTGATTAAGAAAATAAATAAAAGATTAAATTGGTCATTTCTCAGATTATAGTATATTATCTTTAAAATTTAATAGTAGCTAAAATATACTACTATAGAGTATAGAGGCAATGGAAGAAAGTAAAAAAATTAAGTCAAAGATAAAATAGAAACATTAACAATTCACTTTAACAATGTGATCTAAAACAACAGTAATAGATACATTTTTTAAAAAGTCAAAAAGAAAACAGTAACACTTTGAACAGTGTGACTTAATTTTATTTAAAAATAACTTAAACTAAGCAGCAGTAATATTTTTAAACAGTAGGTTCAGATCAGCAAATAAGACAGCTGTCTATCCTTAGGTTGCGGCACATCTTGTCTAGTTTCTGTAGGCTGTTTATTGATTAACCATCCTTGACTGCTTATTAAAAGTAGCCTATAACTAATGCTACTAATATTTAGATACTTCAACATAATCCTAACCATATCATATTCCAGTACACAAGTATTATTGATACAAGATTTCAGTGCCACCCCCATATTAATTAGGCTTTATTATATGTGATTGTCTTTTTCTTCTAGCATTTTTTTAACTTGTAAATTTCTATTCCCAACATCCTTAAGCATCTATGTGCTAAGTTTTATCTTTGTATCATCAATGACAACATAGATATTCAGTATGAAAAGTGACTTGTGGCAATCATTGTAGAACGGCGCCGCACGCCTTAATTGGGCTTTATTAAGTTAATTATTAGTTGTTTTCCTTTTAATTGAGCTGTATTTCACTTGCATATTTCTATCATCTACACTCTCTAGCATCAATATGCAAAATTTTAACATTATATGTTTAATAACAACAATGTTATACAAACCCAAAGAAGGACACTAAATATTTTGCCACTTTACATTAACATATAAGCTGTTTTACCTAACGCTTTAAAAATTCATATAAAAAAAACTACTGGGCCTAGAATGATAATTTTTGTAGTTTATTAAATGGCAGACTCTCTTCTTGATTCTGTGTAAATTTTATCATTCTGTGTTAAATAGAAACATTTTTACCAAAATGCCTAACATTAGTGCTAGAGAGTGTGGGCATTAGAAATATGAAAGTAAAATTAAAATTTGATGAAGGATAATTAGAAATAATCAAGTCAAATTAAAGTGAGGGGTGCTGTTCTATAGGCTATAGGTCAATATGCAGACTGAAAGTCTATGTTTTTTTTTAAATATTAAAATTGAAGAAAGTACTAAATTGGTACTTTACTACAAATAGCCATCAGAAGGCTACTCGTACTTTGCTATTTTTAGCCGCCCAATCAAATTTATTTTTAAATTCATTGTCCTGCGCATGCGTGCATAATTATTTTTATTAGCTTGTGTATCACATGACATTCAAATTTTGAATATATGTGTGAAATGCTTGACAATAGTTAATGCAAGCCTAAGCTTCTTGCTTATTGTTTTTAATAGATAACTTGATCAATGTATAAGTATTTCATCTAGTTTTAACAGTGCACTATTGATATTTTGGTACAACAAATCAATAGAACAACCTTAAATCCTTGTAAAAGTTAATTAAGCTAAGTGTTAAGTTGTACCACATCAGAAGGAGTTAAAGCTTCCCTGTCTATCTGCTTATCTAACCCTAACCCTTATAAGAACATATTGGCAATATGCTGTTATTTAAATCCGTATTGTTTGTTGTTATTTGTTTTTTGTTACTTTTTAATATTAAATGTAAAAATTGTATCCCAAATTATTATGAATAATAATTATCATGGCTTTTTCATGTCATTCTAAATTCACTGCCTTATAATGCCTTATTAATTAGTATTGTCCTAAACGTCCCCGTCCCCCGCCATTAGCCCTAAATTTCAATTGCTGCGCCTTTTGTTTATTATTTACTAATGTCATAGGCCTAATTATTACAAATAATTAAATTAAATAAAGATTTGACATGTACGATAACTCGTAAACAGATGTAGTGAATGCCATAAAACCGTTATTATAATAATAATTGTTTATTTAATGGAGACTTAAAGCTAATAGTAAGACAATTAGAATGTGTTGAATACGTAAACTTATTTAAAATGTGACAGCACCGTATGGGACATGTTCGCGAGATAAACTCATTAGAATCGTGTGTTTGATTTCGGTTTTAAGATTGTCATAATGGCGGTAATTTTCTAATTGAAACATATAATACGACTACACTAGAATATCTGTATCGGGTATTTTTAATAACTCGACTCCAACAGTGAGGTTTGGCATTCTTCGATAAATGGCGAGTTTTCATAAAGACTGCAATTGAGGTTAATATCAAGAAATATTAATGATGATGAAAATCATAATTTAAAACAAAAACATTTATAAAGTACAGTATTTATTATGAATTACTGGTTTTAAATAATAAAGATTTTAAAAAGAGAGATTGTTCAATGCGGTTATGACCGGACGCCCTACTAATTACCTTTCTCTCACTAGAGAAATGTATTGTACAATAAAATAAAAAAAAACTGTTAAAACATTGATAATAGTGTTGAAACATTATAAAAACAGTAAACGGACGTATTGCTAAAGTTATAGCCGATAGAAAATTAGCTTTAGAACGCGTTAAACATTGGAATGGGAACACAATCTTCAATGGTTGGAAGCCGCCATTTTTGATTTAAAAAGTAAGCAAATCATGTGTCGTCACTATTCCCTCAAAGTAAAGCAATTGTTTGAAACTTTTATAATTAATGTGGTTAATCTACCAATGAATAAATCAATCAATTAACATCTTTAAATAAATTTGTGATTAACAGTCTGTCTGAAAACAAAAATTGTTCTCTACCTACATACTATTTTACAGCTCTACACATAAAAATACATAAAAAGCAATGTGTGTGTGTCTGTCTTTTATGCATTACTACACCTCTCATCACATAGCCGTGAAACTTTGGGAAGTTGTTGAGAATATTCCTGGGGAGGTTTCTGCAGAAAAAAAATATTTCAAATTCGCAGTGGTGGTGCGCCGGTAGGGCACGATTTGTTTTTTCTCTATATACAGTATATAAAAAATAAATGTTGATTGAAGTTTGACACAGTTCATTCGTGTCACTTTAGCGAAAGACGAAATCTCTATCATTGTTTAACAGGATGCTATTTGTCACAATGGCGCCTATTAGTTTTAAGAAGCCAGGGGAATTGCGCGGCGCCTATGTGGTAGTGTAGAGCGCGATTATTTTTTTCTCTATGTACGGTATATAAAAAATAAATGTCGATTGAAGTTTGACACAGTTCATCCCATCGCCATGAAACTATGGGGAGTTGATCAGAACACCCCAGGGGAGGTTTATGCAAAAAAAACTCTTTTGATTTCCCATGGGCAGCGCCCCGGGAGGGTTCAATTTTTCTCTATATACGGTATATTAAAAAATAAAAGTACGATTTTGTTTCAACACCTTCAATCCGATCGCCATCAAACTTTGGGGAGTTAATTATAACACTTCAGGTGAGGTTTCTGTAAAAAAAAATCTTGTTTTGTTTTAATTTCGCACGGGCGGCGCCACGGGGTGGTGGGATTTTTCTACCTATATGGTATATATGTTACGGTCAAAGCCCGAAGTGCGGCCGAACCCTGGATTGGACGGCCAATGTGCGCATTGGCCGGCTCTCTTAACCAAAGCCCGAAGAACTTAGCACTAAGAGCGTATTTTCGTACATTGGCCGGCCAATGCGCGCACTGGCCAGGGCCTACTGGCCAAAGTCCGAAGCTCTTAAACTGGACAGCGTATTTTGTACATTGGCCGGCCAATGCGCGCACTGGCCGAGATGTCCTGGCCAATGTTCTATCTAGACTAAAATGTGATCGCGTTTTCATTATTCTGGGTTCGGATTCATTGTGAGTAACATATTGTTTGGCTCTTGATTGTATAGCATTCCATATGCAATGCGACATGGACCAAAAGGACCGTCAGATCAAGAGACAGACATACCAGATGGCTGCCAAAAAAAATAATCCAAATCCTAATGGAAAAGAATTTGTGAATCAAGTTAATTTTGAACTAAAGAACATGTGGCCTGTTCTTAAACTAGTTCACAGAAAACCAGGCATAGCCAAAGCCAATGTTCAGTAGAACGTGCCAACTAAGATGTTCAAACATGATGATGACATGGATGCAGACAGATGAATCAGCTCATTGGGCTGAGAGTCTTATGAAAAACCGTAATTTTCATCAAGGAATCCAACAATTGCCATACGAAGCCTTGTTTGGATGCAAGGCAAAAGTGGGACTTAGCACTTCAAATCTACCAAGAGAGGCTCTCGATAAGTTAGCTACTTAAGAAGATCTTGAGAACATTGAACAAGAAATGGAGTTTACCATAAATGCAACGACATTCTCAGCTAACACATCTGCTGCCGTGGCAATAATGTGGCCAACAGATTCTGTATAGTTTGTGAAAAACATTGTAGTTCAGCACATTCTTGTGGATCCTGCGACAACGATGTCCATGCTATTTGCGGAATACCCAATGAAGCAGACGAAGGGTACGGAGGAAATATTACCTGCAGATTGTGTAACAATAAACAAGACATCATGGACAACAGGCCAGCGGCTCATACTAGCTTGCAAACTGAAGGTGCTAAGATGCTTAAAACATCAAATACAAAATTTAAAAAAGCTGAAGTGGATGACAATGTACGCATCCGTATACCAGATGTTGACAGAGGTCGCGGTGATCCCCGAAGCGTCATTGCAGTTGTCATGAGCGTCGAGGGCGCTTTCTACTATTTAGGAACGGAACATGGTGTTCTAAAACAACTATGCTAGAAGTGTGTTTTCAATTCTTCACGAAAAACTGCTCTTATTATCGTCAGTTGGCACTGAGGAAAAATCACCACGAACCATCGCATCTTCATAATCATTGACCGGCGGCCAAGGCTACACTTGCTGCAATTGCACAACCAAGTGCACAAAAAAAATAGCTGCAACTGTAGAAATAACAAGCTATTATGTAATTCTAAATGCCATAAAAGTTCAACTTGTTGTAACAAGTGATACTATTAATTGAGACTATAGTACAATAAAATATTTGAATGTTCCTGTCATTTACTTTAATGAATAGTCAATAAAGACTTAATTTCATGATCCTTACGGTATAAAAAAACCCCACAAATCTGCTCATGATTTTCTAATTCGGACTTTGGCCGGTCGTCCCTAGCCAGATGATCTTCTAATTCAGGCTTTGGCCGGTCCACCATGGCCAGTCTGCGGATTGGCCGGCCAAAGGCCGAAATCAAGCAAGGCTTAGGACTTTGACTGGTCAATGGGAGGCGATGTTGGCCAATGCACGCATTGGCTGGCCAATCCGCACATTGGCCGATTTTGGGCTTTGACCGTAACATATATAAATAATAAAAGTGAATTACAGTGACACCGTTCACACGATCGCCATAAAACTTTAGGAAGATGTTGAAAATATTCCTGGGGAGGTAAAAAAATTCAAGTTTCTTCACTTTGCAAATGATGCAATTAGCATATATTTTTAGACAATCCAATCAGAAATTAAGATTTAGCATCCAATAATAGACCATTAGTAATGCTAACATATTGCATCAGTCACACTGATGTTTAAAAGATGCCAAATAATATTTTTACGTGATAAAGAAAAAATCCTCTTCATTCGTGTCACTTTAGCGAAGGCGAAATCTTTATCATTGTTAACAGGATGCTATTTGGCGCCTATTAGTTTTAAGAAGCCAGGGGCTTTACGCGGCGCCTATGTGGTAGTGTAATCGGGGTGGCTCCAGAGAGCGCCCCTCTATGTCCCTGACACATGGGCGGTTGCCGAAGTGTGTTCTAGCTCATTATTTCTGTGAGTGATTAATGTACACTCAAGGTTTTCATGCGTTAGTGTAGGTAAACCCATGTCCTGATATTTATGATTCAGGCGGAGGCTTTGTTTACATTTAAATAACTTCTTTTAGAAAAAAAGGTCACTCGTCTAATAATATAGGATTGGTAATGCATGGATGAAACCCATCTTATATATTTTGTCGGACTTTCTTCTATTACCGCTGCAATGCGCGGGGACGCTAGTATATATTTATATATAAAACAACTGATTCTACCTAATATTAAATTAACCCTTGTACGTCCTCAGACTTCCTAATATTAAATTAACCCTTGTATGTCCACAGACTTCCTAAGAATAAATTAACCCTTGTATGTCCACAGACTTCCTAAGAATAAATTAACCCTTGTATGTCCACAGACTTCCTAAGATTTAATTAACCCTTGTATGTCCACAGACTTCCTAAGATTAAATTAACCCTTGTATGTCCACAGACTTCCTAAGATTAAATTAACCCTTGTACATCCACAGACTTCCAGATGCACCCTGAGGACCGCTACTACCCTTCCTACTACTCTGATCATATCTAATCACCATCACGCTACATGGACAGCAGGGCTCATATAGATCCTTAAGCAACCTTGAACCCCAGTGAGAGGGTAATGCACAGAGTCTATCCAGGTATGAACTGGCTTCATCAACTGTTGTAGTTGTGTTTATTGTGGGGATACAGTTCAGTGTAATTTTGAGGCTTGATAGCCTTTTAGGATGGTGTGGCTGCTCATGTGTGGTTGAACATTAAAACACAGGTTGGTGTATCTAGATCTTTTGAGATATCTCTGAACCCATGACAACTTGGACTAAAGATAGGGAAAGTTTATAATCATCAGTTTTTATTGAGTTGTTGATTCACAGTATACAAGTAATTGTAATGACTTCCTTCTTATTTGTACTGTCAAAGGCTCCTATCTTGTCCATCTCCATATGTCTATATTAGGGTTCCCAGAAAGAAGCGCAATGGAAAAAAGCGCAAACTGAAAAAAGCGAAGACAGAAAAAAGCGCAAACGGAAAAAGTTGCACACGGAAAAAACGCACACATAATAAAGCGCAACCAGAAAAAAACTTCGAAAAATGGGCAAAAGAGAAATTTAGCACAAAGACCTATATGGACTAGCTGACACATTCATACATGACTGTTAGGGCTGCTGTGAGAGTATCGTGTTTGATCACGTGATCTACTACCATTTAAAGCAAACCACTACCATGTGCATTCCCATCACCACGATACAGGCAATAATCGCTTTACACAATGCCTGTTATTTTCTTGGTCAATAATTATTCAACTACTATTCTCGTATAAATAAACATAAAACTATCCTTGATATCGCAGTCATCACATCTCTCGCACCAATATTCATTCGCACCAAAATACACTTGTAAAACACATCATAACAATGATGTATTTAATATTATTTCATCATGACACACCTACCTACCTATCTCCCTACCTACCAACCTACCTACATACCTATCTGCCTGCCTAACTGCTTGCCCTAATTACCTCATGTTCATATATATATATATATATATATATATATATATATATATATATATATATATATATATATATATATATATATATATAGTTTTGATGTGTGTTTAAACAAGGAGAATTGATGTGAACGAATATTAGTGCAAAAGTTAATGACGCATTGAATAGTTACGCTGTTTGCAAGAATGTGTCGTTTTAGTGTAGGTTCGTTGTTGTCTGGGAAAGAAGTTAAAAAGTACTCTTGTTGTGTTAGAGTGTTGGGGTGGAACTACAGTGAAACTACAGTATTGATGATCTATAGTAGCTAACACAAGCTGTTGTGTAAAAGAAAAAAAAATATACATGAGTTGTAGTGTGAAAGATAGGCAAACGTTGAAACCTCTTCCATGACTTATTTCCCTTTTTTAATAGTCAAATATCTGTGCACTTAAAAACATGTTAATAGATTTGCATTAAACAAAATAAAAAGCAATTGCTTCTCTTAATTATTTTTATTATTATCCTAATTAATTTTTTTTAAAATAACATTATAAAGAATGACATAGTATAAAAAGGAAATTTGTATTTAAAACTAATAATATAAATATAAAAAAACCATAAAAATAAACATAACACGAGAAACACATGCAAAGCTTTCATGCTTCAAAAATTTTTGACCGTAATGCATTTAGGAAGCGTTGTGGCAGATATATATCGAAACAGAGATTTTCGAAACAGACTAATAGCACTCACACACATGGCATGTTGTGGTAATTGGTTTTAATTTAATTTTAAAAAATGTAATTTTTTTTTTCAAAATTCAAACAAGTCCAAAATGAGTATTCTATGTTTGTAATACATATATATATATATATATATATATATATATATATATATATATATATATATATATATATATATATATATATAGGGCCCAGAAAACTTTTTTGCGGGGGGGGGGGGGGCCTTTTTTTCTAGTTCCGCCATTGTTAGGTTGATGTCGTAATGTAGTCCAGTCTTAGTATTGTTTGTTCAATATTGTAATGCAATAAATAGTAAAATTAAATAATGTCATCCTGTCGATTCTTTTGTATACCTTGATGTCGTCTTGCTTTGGGATGAACTACTGAATGGCTAGACAGAATATAATGGTAGTGTAGACCCTCTCACTTCATAGTTGTGGGACACATAGCCCCAGTTTATATATATATATATATATATATATATATATATATATATATATATATATATATATATATATATATATATATATATATATATATATGGGTAGGTGGGTAAGTGGGTGGGTTGGTTGTTAGGTGGATATGTGGGTAGATGTGTGGCTGGGTAGTTTAGGTAGGTGGTTGGGTGTTTGTGTAGATGATATAGATTATGCACATTTCCATTTTGCTAGCTTAGTAACAGTGTTACAAAACTCGAATTTCAAACTGGAGGGAAGTGACATATAGCGCAGGAAATTTAGAGGTTAGGTAGGGTATAATAAATGGTGGGGTTAGGAAAGTTAGGGGGGTCCATTCTCCAACAGTTAATTATATACTGACTTCGTGTTGGTTTATTGTCGACCCTGTCCTCACATCTCAACAGTTGGTTGACGCTCACTGTGTAATGTTAAAATAAATAGCATGTAATTGAGTTAGTTTGAAGTTAGTTTTCATACAAGCCCAATTAGCACTAATTAAGGATGTCGCAAAATGTAACATATATCTAACATATGTCAATGATGCCAATAAATTTTCATTTAAAAAAAAGATGTCTAGTGCAGTGTACGAAACTAATGAAATTGGCCGATACTTTTTAGGTGGGTAGGGGGGGGGGTAGGTATGTGCGTCATGATGTGAAATAATATTAAATACATAATTGTTATTTTGGTGCGAATGAATGTTGGTGTGAGAGATGACGAATGCATGTTTGATGACGCGGATGAAAGAGTTTTGCGCTTTTTCTCTGTGTTCGCTTTTTTCAGTTGTGCTTTTTTCTGGTCACCCTATATTAGGCACTTTGTCCTTCCCCCCCCCCCCCCCCTCAATTTTAGAATCTGCCTTAGACATTTATTATCTTAGAATAGCTACAGATTTGTACATAATTGTTTAAAATAATATACCTTCCCCTCAGTTTCAGAATCTGCCTTAGACATTTATTATCTTAGAACAGCTACAGATTTGTACATAATTGTTTAAAATAATATACCTTCCCTCTCAGTTTCAGAATCTGCCTTAGACATTTATTATCTTAGAACAGCACCAGATTTGTACATAATTGTTTAAAATAATATTCCTTCCCCAGAACAACCTTACCCTGGTGGTTACAATGAATTTGGCTTGACCAGAGAGAACTATGAGGGTCGGGACAACTTTCAGGGGAGCAGGCCTGGTGTACCTGTGGTCAACAACAGCCCACAACATCATCACCAGCCTGGCCCTGCTGGAGACAACAGGGTAAGTTTCTGTTTTCACATTGGATAAGTTGTTCTCTAATGAGGGTGAGGGTAAGTTTATGTGGCTCAATGTTTTCACATTGGATTAGTTGTTCTCTAATGAGGGTGAGGGTATGTTTGTTTCGCTCAACCACTTCTGGTTCTTTTTAAAATCTACATTAGGCTTTTGTTTTCAATAAATCAAATGTAAGAATCAGTAAATAAATGTAAGATAAATAATAATGGACACAAGGAAGAAGGCTTCTGAATACCTACATAATGGCCTTTTTTCAATATGTGTATGGTAGAAAGACCACTGCAATAGTGTGTATGTGGTGTCATTTAATCTATTGATATTTTTTATTAATTGAAAAAAAAATACAAACAAAAAAATTCTATTTGTTCCACAGAGACTGGTGTCAGTATTTTAATACCTGAAGGTGCTATAGAAGAGAATAAAGATCAAGAAATTTATTTTAAAGTGTGCAGAGACAATAGCCTACTCCCTCCACTTGAGACTGAGAAAGGTAGGTAACTCCAGCTTTCAGAGGAAGGGACATAACTTATTAGAGAAGAGGTCTGATCACATATGGGACAGCATGGCCTAGCGGGGGAGCGCTAGTCTGCTGCCCCGAAAGTCTCGAGTTCAAATCCTGGCTCTTTCCAGTAGAACCTCCTTGAGTCTACCCATCTCCGATGGGTACCAAACTCATGTTAGGGAAGTAAAGATGGCTGTCCACACTATCCCTTTCTAAATTGTATGCTGGGGTCACAGAAAACAGGTGAACTCTATTTCGCTTGCCCCATGGACCTTTGTTTCGAAAAGGGATTTAGTTTAATAATTCACATGTATTTTGACAAAAAAAAATTCTAAGTAAAAACACGAATTTTAGGATTGTTTTGCACTATTGCTTGAAGTTTCATATTTTATTGCTTTGCATTTCCAACATTCAAATTAGAGTTTTTGTACACATGTCATAATTTGCATAATACTTGACCGATGGAGATGAAATTAGGTATACGACGTCAGGACATCACTACATCATTTTCCTAACATGAGATAATTTTTCATACAAAAATCCTGAGATAGTGTCAGAAGGAAATATAATTTTATTATTAGGCCTATATAGTATTATTTACCACAAGCATATTTTAAAACTCCCTAACGACCCTGTACATATTATGTTTTCATTGACCGCCACCCCTTATATTAATATTTCTTTGTGTTGTATAATATAATCCCTTAACAAGAAAGAAAACATTTTCTGTTGCAGGTGAAACATTGCTGAGTCCTCTAGTAATGTGCGGCCCCCACGGCATCCAGTTTAAAAAACCTGTGGAGCTGCGCCTGCCCCACCTTATAAGGTGCTTATATCCTAGATATCCATTGTTATGTCATCAATATTTTTACTTCCCCTGCTTTTATCCAAGGTACATAATCCTATTTCCTAAAAATGTTATTTATTCCATGCAATTATTCCCTTTCATGTTTTTTAATTGTCAGTGACATCTTATACAAAGTGTTGTGGATCCAACAGCTTATATTTTCCTTGAACATTACCAACTTTAAAGTTGTAAAACAACATTTAATTAAAGTTCTTTGAATTTATTTCAGATTTTATTCCTTCTGTTTTCAAAATGTATATTTTTTTAATACTTTCACAGCTTTTTTTACTATTTCACAAAGTTAAAACAATGCTGATTTTTTTGCTGTTTTAAATATATTATTTTTTATTACCGGTAACCTTTGTAAAGACATTTTTTTCCAGTCAAAACATCTATATATATAATTCTCCTCTTCGAGCCGTTAGAAAACAAGCTGCAAATGCTCTCCCTACCTCCCCACCCCTACATGGTTTTAGTGAGCTGTGTTCACTCTAAATGTTTACAAGCAGAGCCAACGATTTTAAACGTAAGGGGGGGGGGGGGGTTATGGTCCTTAACGAGCTACTTATAGTGTTTTAAAGAAATATTTTCAGTGTCAGCGTTGGTACTGTCGAATTCACAAATTATGAATTATTGAAAATTAAAAACAACTAAATAGCGGCGTATGTTATGCCGCGGGCCGGCTTGTTTATTTTAATTCATTATTTTTGTGACACAGTACTTAAAAAGAAAATTATGAGAAGTCTAAATACCAAAAATTGTATTTTAATACCATACATAAATTTGTGTTAATTTTTTTTTCATGTTTACACACTGATTATGCATGTGAAACATACATACGCCGCTATTTAGTTGTTTTATTTTCTACTTTTCAGTAATTCATAATTTGTGAATTCCAAATGTACCAATGCTGCCACCGAAAATATTTGCTTTAAAACACTGTCAGTAGGTCGTTAAGGACGATACTACCCCCACCCTCCTTTCCGCCAACCCCTACCCTAAACCCACAACCCACCCCCCCCCCCCCCCCCACCCCCGTGAAAGCAGCCTCCTCTAAGTTACCTCCCCTAAGTTTAAAATCGTTTCAAACTAAATTATCTGCCTGCCCCTAGTAACCGTCACTAAACCCGGCCCTACGATTGTAAACCTTTAGCGTGAACCAAAGCTCACCTGACCATGTAGGGGTGGGGTGGTACGGAGCACGCTTACAGCATGTTTTATAGCGTCTCCAAGAAGAGAATTATAGATGTTCAAATTTTTATTGGATAATTCAAATGCTAAAGCAATGTGGTTCGAATATTGTATAAACCATGTTTATTTTGTTACATTTAATATAATATATTTTTAAGGATATATAAAAACTATGCAACTATATTTTCAAAATATACCTAAGTACATTATGTTTACATGTTCAATGCTAGTCACTATAGAAATGAAACCTAATAATATTTTAGAAGTTTTTATTTTTTACTTTAATTTTTTTAGTTTAAAAAAATGTATATTCAGTGTTATGAGGAAGATAAAGAGTTATTTTTTTTTCCAAGTAAAGTTGGATAACCTTTGTACTGTTGATATTATCATCTTTGCATTCCTTTCTCTGCAGATGGCCATTCCTCCTACTGTTATCAATTGTTGTATTGTGCATAGCCTGCTCCTACATCTGTAGTGTTACCTTCTCATTTGAAATGATTCATCAAATAAACTTGAACTATCTTTGTTCATTTGTTTTTTTTTTTCATTCTGTTGCCAGTGAGGTGTGTTTGTTAGTTGTTTTTTTTTAATCAACTAGCACCTGTCGTGCGTGTTGCTGCGATCTCAGAAGAAAATAAATTTAAGGACACACTGTATAACCACAAATGTCCACTTTTTTTAGTTAGCACCATATTCATGTAGTACCAATGTTTATCTATCACACATAAAAATATGAAAGTGTAAACCCTCCTCGATCCATTCAATATTTAGGATTTTAAAATCATGCCACAAAAGATCTGAAACACAAAATCTCATTTTTTTCCTAAAAGTAGAAAACTTTTTTTCCCCCTCTGGTTTCAATAGCTATTAATTGTTATGAAAGGGATTTGCATAGGATAGAGGACTGGGATAAAATATCCTTTAATTTTTAATTGTATTTATGTCCATACTATTTTAATTCTTAATTGTATTTATGTCCATAGTATTATATTGTTAAACTGTAATTTAGATAGATCATAGTAGGAATAGTCCTTAGTGTGCTTGACTGTACTTCCAGGCATCTCTTCAGGGTGGGGGGGGGGGAGGGGGTACCTGTTATAACTGATGCAAGTTACCTATCTTAGTATCTACCCCATCCCCTCCTGCCCCACATCTGAACTGGGACACAATGCATCCCCATCCCACCACTAATTGGTTATCTCCCCCCCCCCCCCACACCTGAACTGGGACACAATGCATCCCCATCCCACCACTAATTGGTTATCTCCCGCCCCCCCCCCCCCCCCCCACACCTGAACTGGGACACAATGCATCCTACCTCCCCTTATGTGCGGGCTAGGGCGCCCGTCCCTCCCCCAACCCCTGGCTTGCCGGGGTCAGGCAGGGGTTAAAGACCCCGAGGGTGAAGCTTGGGCCAGGAGAATAAATTAGGACAGTTGAACGTTAGCCTTAGAAGCTTGTAGTCGTGTTTTGTTGGTAGGGCTGGCCCCCAAAAGCCGGCCGCTATTGATGAACAAATTCTCTTTCCTTAGACCGTAGTAAGACCCAGAGGCGTAGCGAGGGGGGGGGAGCGGGGGTGCGGACCGCACCGGGTGACACCATGTAGGGGGGTGACACCAAGGCAAAAAGTAGCAAAATATATAGAGAAAAACTTGAGGGAGGTGGAAATCGAAAGTTTGAGGGGGGGGGGGATCGAAAATTTGTCCCCGGAAAGGGTGGCTACGCCTCTGGGGATGACACCCGACCTCGCTACGCCACTGAGACTACCATATATAGAGTAGTTTCACCATCTATTTAATTACAGTTGTTTAGCTGAAATTGTGTTGGTGTCTTCTTCAACAATTCAATTAAGTAATCTACTGAGTCTAATTCACCACACAACTGTTTAACCTCTCCCTGCAGTCATCAGTACCAACCCTTTACTAAACTTAAACCGTAAAAACTTTTTTTTAAAATAACACAATAAAAATGGCACTGCTATCTTAATCTATACCTCACTCCCCAGTCACAATAAATGCTTTTATTATTGTAAAATATTATTCACAGTCGTATTTAGCATAAAATGACAGCCGACTGTGAATAGCCGTATTGGGGCTATTCGCAGTCGGCTGGGAATAGCCCAAATACGGCTATTCCCAACCGACTGGGAATAGCCTTGGCCCATACTAATGACTTCATAACACTACCCCTCGAACGAAGTCTACCGACCCCCAAACGAGATGGAATTTATATAGAAAACATATTTTTACCAGTGTTCGCTCTCCCCCCCCCCCTTTCCCCCCCCCCCCCCTCCCCCCGGGAGAAAGAAAAAAAACTGGAAAAAACACTGCGTCCCCTCACTAGATACAAGCCCTTTGATTGTAAATACGGATGACACTGAAAGCTGGGGTGACCGTGATGCAGACAGTATGGCGACATACCAATTAGGTTTGGCTTGATGGGGAAGAAAAAAAAAGTTGGAACGGTGATGGTTAGGGGACAGTTGAATGCTAGACTTTGTTGTTATGTGTCTCGTGCTCCGTGGTAGAACTCTTGTGTTTTTCCTTTGTTCAAAGTTTATTAAAGTTTTCTTACAATTTCTACGCGTTGGGTTGCCAGGTGTCCAGTTTTGAACTGGACAGTCCAGTATTTGAGCAGACTGTCCAGGATCAAATAAATATAAATACTGGACAAGTATATGAATAATACTCTGTTACTCCCCTTCTTCTGCTTTGCGGCATACCTGAGAAGGGAAGGATGGAAAGGTGTCCAGTATTTTCGGAAAAGGGATCTGGCAACCCTATCTACGCGTGTTAATGTTACTCGATCAAGGCGACGATATAACCTGCCCCTCTTATATATTTTTTAAACTAAATTGTTACCTCACCTCACGTACACTAATGTTGCATTTTTAGATGTGTGAAGTACTTTTCCGCACATATCACTAGTGTTGTTATAATAACAACAGGTGTAGATTTAATAAGAGAAAGAAAAAAAACCAGACTTAGGATTTTGTAGAACACCCCTTGTTGACCGCCTACGTGTGATGAGTGTCACGGTACCCTCATGAGAGCCACAGGCAGAGTTTCTTTCAGGCATTTCTTCTAAAATCTCCTCCCCCCTCCCCAAATGGAATTTATATAGAAAACATACTTTTACCAGTGTCACTCCCGTCCCGCCGGAAAATGTAGTTCGCACCCCCGAAAATATCAAGTGCCTCCCCTCCCTCCCCGGAAAAAAGTCTGAAAGAAACACTGGCCGCCGGTTATATGATTTATTATATAGCGGCCCTGTGCGCCGCTCTGTTACAGTTTGGTAAAAAAAATCGTAGTAACCCACCGAACCTCTTATGTGGGACACGCTTTAAAGCAAATATATAGATGCTCATGGGGAGCCCATGGTGGTCCCGCTTACATGAGCAGGTGGCTGGTCACAAGAGCAGGTGGCGGACACCCTGCTACAGTTTGCACCCCTGCGCCCGTGCTGAACACCTGATCAACGAACGCTTAGGTTGCCGCGGGGGAAACCCGTGTCACCCAACAACACACTACCTCCAGGCTGTTTCTTTCTGAGGGGGGGGGGGAATGTCCTCTCCCTCCAAAGTAGGTCCACCCCCCCCCCCCCCCCCCACAGAAAATACGTTTTTTAACCAGCTTCAGCCCAATCCCTCACAAATTCCCTCCCCCCCCCCCGCTCTGAAAGCTTAAGTACCCCCCACCCGTAATAACAGATTCCAATGTGTCTAGTATCCCCACCCCCCTTCGGACGGAAAGAAATATTCGAGTGTATAGAAGAGGACAAACGCAGTATGTCCAAGAACATAACCTCGAGAAGAGTTTATACATCTCATTCCAATTATTAAAAATTGCAAAATAGTATGTTTAAACATTCATAAAATTTATGCATTCTACTATTCTGACATTGTACATCAAGTGTTCTTGTACCTTGTATTATTCACAGTATCAAGTATAAATGTACATCGATTTCACACCAAAAAAAAAAGTGGACATACTGTATTTGTCCTCTACACCCTCCATATATAATTTATATGGAAAATATAATATAGAATATACATACTTTAACCTTCCACCCCTTCCCTCACAAATTTAAAGTGTGCTCTGAATGTGCCCCATCCCCCGATGTGTTGTCTTCAGTCAGGCTTTTTTTTCCTTCCCGCCAACAGACATTCTGAATCACTTGTCATTGGTCAATGCAAAAGCAATGAGTACGAGCACCTGCTACCCCCACCCCTTCCCCATAGGCCTATGTGTCGCTAGTGAAAACACTGCGTTACGGTCTAACGGAAAATTTTTACAAAGCGGTTTTTTGTAGCTCATCTCTCCGGTTAGGGGAAGGGCGGGAAAACGTCCACCGCCCCCCCCCCTCATGTTTCATCAGAGGATGGCCAGTCTCTCTCTCCCCCCCCCCCCCCCCCCCCTCCCACATCGCTAGGTGACAAAATCTCCCGCTTCAGTTTACACATGCGCACACGAGTAACGCGGTACAGCTGACTCGGGACAAAGCAACGCACTGTCGAGACCATTCACACATCTGTCGCATGTACGCCACGAAGCGAAGAAGTAGACACAGCACACTGACTGGCAGGCCGTGTGTTACCATCGGGATGTGTTTCTCTTTGTTCGCACCTTTGCCTTGTTCTAACAATAAACATGAAACAATAAAATAAACGATAAAAAATGAAACACTAACTGATCTTCTCCAGATAAGCCCCGCCAAAAAATGTATCCCCCGCCATCCAACAAAATTAAAAATAAAGATAATTAAAAAAAGGAAATGAACGTTGTACTTCGAGTTTTTATACCTAACCTAACCACGACTCTAAAACTAACCCTGACCATAAGCCCTAACCCTAATGGTGGATAAGGATTTGTTTTATGACGTGCATCTAAATATTTAAATGTCTAGACATCAGTAGTTGCAGAGGCGTAGCGACCCTTCCCGTCGCCCGGGGACAAACTTTTCGATTTGGACCCCCCCCTCGAGATTTCCATTTGCACCCCCCCCCTCAAACTTTTGATTTGCACCCCCCTCAACCTTTCTATTTATTTTTCCAACCCATTTTGGCGCCCCCTGAGGTCGGCGCCCGGGGACATATGTCCCCCCCCCCCCGCTACGCTACTGAGTAGTTGGTTGCGTGTATTAAATTGAGTTAGCAATAAGTGGTGGGGCTTAACTGTTTGCTCATGCACTTTTTTGCATTATTGGCGGGTTCATCTGGATAATAAAAAAAAAAACCACTTAGAATACTGCAATTTTAGCAAAATGTCACTCGGCCTACTAAACGAGGTACAACACGGCGACTGCTACTGCGTTGTAACTGTTCAGCAATCCGAAACTGTAATACTCAATTTTTTAAATTGTTCAAAAGAAGTTTAAGTAATTAAAAGTGGATTAAAAATGATGTCTATATCCCTAGTTGCCACCCCCCGTTGTTTTATATAAGAATATTCGAGAAAGTTTAGGGACGGAGATCACTCCCGGTTTATTATGATACACTTGATGATTGAGTGTAGCTAATCCGTTGTATTACGTATCCCTACACAATACAACTTGTTGCCTATGCCTAGAGTTCAATGTTACTAAACTATCGTCACAACACTGTTTCCTAGCTTCTTATACGTGTCTACGTCCTTACTCTTCAACTGTCCAGCCTCTACTCTCTCGAAGCCTCACGTCCTAGTTTCTCTTTATTCACCATCATTGCCATCAAGCCTAACATATTTTCAATGTCGCCACATTTAGCCTATAAATGTAGTAATGCACTAGATAGATAGACTGACGACAGACAAACAGACTGTAGACAGAGGAATCAAGTTAAATAAAAGATTGTAAAAAGCGAAATTGTTCATAGTTAGCCTAGACCTCTAAAGCAGTGGTTCCCAAACTTTTTCGAATGGCGACCCCCTTTTATAAAAAGTGACCCGCGACCCCCCCCCCCCCTAGAATTAAAAAGCCGAAATTAGTATGGAAATGTATAAGCACTA